>NC_068289.1:39469923-39557423 GCF_025860055.1 Xyrauchen texanus | reverse complement strand
GCAGTATGTGTTGTTCAAAATGTGTACATACTGTATCTGTCTGCATTAATGGTGCCCTCACAGATGTGCGAGTTACCCATGCCATGGGCACTGACACACCTCTGGCCCATACAGACACTGGATTTTGCACCTGATGCTGATAACAGCTTGGATGGTCCTTTTCCTCTTTGGCCCAGATAACACAACATCTGTTTTTAAAAAATTTGAAATGTGGACTCGTCTGACCAAAAAACACGGTTCCACTGTTCTACTTTCCATCTAAGATGAGAGCGAGTCCAGAGAAGCCGCAAGCGCTTCTGGACAGTGATGATGTACGGCTTCTCCTTTACATAGTAAAGTCTTAACTTGCATCTGTGGATGCAGCGGCGAGTGATGTTGACTAACAAAGGTTCACTAAAGTAATCCCAAACCCATGTTCATGATATCCATTACAGATGAATGATGTTTTTTAAGGGATCAGAGATCACGTGCATTCATAAGTGGTTTTCATCTTGACCTTTACGCACAAGATTTGACCAGATTCCTTGAATCTTTTAACTATAGTAAGCACTGTAGAGGGTGAAATGCCCCAAATCCTTCCAGTTTGTCTTTGGGGAACATTGTTCTCAAAGTGCTGGATTATTTGCAGAAGCATCTGTTGGCAAATTGACAAGTCTCGGATGATCGTTGCGATTAAAGGCTGTTTTTGGAGGCTCCTTATATAAACATCACCTTGTTATTTCCACTCGTCAAATTGTTATTAGTCTTAAATTGCCCCGTCTCAACTTGTTTGGAGCATGTTTCAATCTGATTTTAAATTACTGTACATTTAAAAAATAAAATATATAAATATTTTCAATATAGAAAAGGGTGAATATAATTTACAAATCACTCATTTTTGTTTTTATTAGCATTTTACATACTGTCCCAACGTTTTGGCAAATGGGGTTGTAGTTTCTTTGTAGTTTAATGCACTTTTTAATTTTATAAAATAAAGTTAATACGGAGCCCTTAAAGGACCTATTGCGTTTGCTCGCAATAAATATAAAATTTTTACTACATTAACCATATTTCAACCTTGAAAATCATAGTTAAACCATAATAACCACATTAATCATGGTACATCTATAGTAAAACCATGGTTACTATGGATACAGTATATTGTATTAAAAACACGGTTAGCCTACAACAGTCTTTACTACAATATTACTACAGTAAGACCATAGTTAAAATATGATATTTGTAATTGTATAGTAAAACATAACCACAAAATTAAGATTTGTTTAATTACCATAGTCAATATCCTGTATTATAATCAGTGTTGGGTAAGTTACTCAAAAAAGTAATTAATTTCTAACTACTAATTACATCTTATACAGTGTAATTAGATTACTGTACTAATTACTCTGTCTGAAAAGTATTTACATTACTTATTACTAATTACTTTCTAAAACCCTGAAACTGTTCTTTTTAATTCTTTCAAATAAATCATAAAGAAAATCTAATAAATTATTCATGAACTGGCCAAAGAATTTAAAGGGGCGGCGTTAAATTAGAAAACATACATTTAAACATTAGACGTTAAATTTCGATTTTAAATATGATATAGAATTGAATGCAGTATTTACCGCAATTACATCCGAAGTAACTGTAAATTACTGAAAAATTAACAGTAATCCCTTACTTTACTTTTTCAATGAAAAAGTAATTTATTTACAGTAATTGATTACTTAGGAATGCATTTGAACTAACACCAATTATTACTATAGTTTTACTTCAAATATCATGGTAAAAATATGGTAAATGCATTGCGAGGGAACGCAAAACTATTTTGGAAAAAGAAAAAATTCCTTTCCTAAACGGGTTACATAATAATATTACATGTAACCATTGAGTCATTCAAGCAATTTGTTAGAAACTCTATGTTGTTCGTTCACGACCGAAAACATGGAAGTGATTGAGAATGATTCGCTTAAAGATTCAATGGTCTAGCAGCAAAGGCGTTACTAGACCCTATTTAGGAGGGCTTAAGCCCCTCCAAAATTCATCTCAGCCCCCCTAAACATCTGTGAATTTGCAAGGAATACGCATATGATATTTAAACACGGCTAAAGTCTCTTAGTAGACACGCTGATTTGAAAAAGTATAATTAGACTTGTTTCGGTCATGAATGCTTTATCAATGCTTTAATGACTCAAAACCAAGTGTGCCGCACAAGCCCTCAAAAGTGAAGCCAAAACGTCTCGATTGCCCCCCGGTGGCTGGTCCTAGTATAGGTCATAAGCCCCGCCTCCCCATGTTATTCAACGGGACGTGAGGCCAACTAAACAATTAAATTACACTTCACATATCTTTTTTCCAAAGATAGTTTCTGTCATTTACTGTCGTTTCTATCACGTTGATGTCATTTCAAGTGTTTGTTTTCAAAATAAGTTTGTTTTTAGTTATTTGATGCTATAAAAACTGTGCTGTGACATCATGATTGACAGCTGTGATTGACAGGTTCTCTGAGCGAAGTAGTCACCGAAGCACCAACAGACTTTTTTTCGGGATCTTCGGAGGACTGAGGAGATTGGAGCTTTAAATTTAATATCTAAATTTCTATAATTGATTATTTCACACCGTCATAAGTCAAAAGTGCAGGGGCGTGTGCTTGCGATTGATTCAGCGAGAGTGAGGGCGGGGCCTTGATTTCGCGGCTTTACTTCCTGCTCACTACTGCGCAGGTCTGGTCCCGAAATCGCAACTGACGCAGACTCAAGTCCCAAGATGTCAGCGCCATATCAGGACACTGGCGGCTTCAGTTCTCACCAATGGAAAAGAGCGAAGGGGCGTCGTCCATCTTTTTTTACAGTCTATGCTCAAAACACATACAAGACTTTGTTGCCACCTACTGGCTTAAAGTGGGATTGGCAAAAATGGTTACTAAGCGAATAAGCGAACAAAGCTAACTCATCTTTAATATTTAATACATGCATTTTACCAGGCTTATTCTATTGAAATTAAAATCTCCTTTCGAAATGATTTTCTCTTTTGAACGAAGAGTTGACAAACAGAGAAACATACATACACAGAGTTAATTCACTCCACCAAAGATCAACCAAGCTAAATGTGATATTTATTGTAATAATAGTTTGCTACAATACAGAAGAGCAAAAGGCATTTTTGCCGACGTCCACTCACGTTTTTGAGGCGGGGCTTCCTGATGGCCCCTCCCACTCTTCATCTTTGAGCTCCTCCTCCTTCACGGAACACCCACGTACCTCTGGATTTTCCCTCAGCTCTTGCCACCGCTGGAGGAGGATGATGATGATGCTGCTGATGCTTACCTTTGCCTTGTAGCAGCAAGAAGACTTTATTAAATATGGAAATCTCAATCCGTCGCTAACCACTCCGTTTAACCCTCCCTTCATTTCTGTCTCCCTTCCTTTTGCTTTCCAGTCGTCTCATGCGATGGAGAATGAAATGAAGTTGTCTGAGTGCAGATGGGAGATTTAAAGTATGTAGACTGAGGTTAAAACGGATTATTTTCTCACGCGTTTTAGGCGTTGTGGATATGCAGCGGACGCTTTGAACGCTCCACCATGCACGAGACTTGACGAGACCTGTTATCAATTGCACAGATTTGAGGGAAAACCTCCGATTTTAATCTTTTTAAAACTCTCTGGTGCACGTACAAACGTTTCCAGGATGGAATCGGAGTGAGTTCGGATCATGCCATGGATGTATTCAGTTTTGTCAGGATGCCGAAACTAGCTGGGTGAGTGTGCGTCAACATCCGCAGTCATTAAATGCATCTCCACTTTCTTTGGGGTTCTGAGGGATTATTCTGGATTTTATCATGTTCACGACGAATAATGTGCGTTGATAGTTGAGAGATAGAGAGACGTTTGACACATTAGCAGTCGGTAATCGTACTGTCAGGTGGCCGAACATGCTTCACTGTATGGAAACAGAGATTGAAGGATGTTACATTGCAACACGTATCTGGAATTGAAGCTTTTGGTCGCGTTTAAATGTTTCCTTGTTCATTCAGACCTCACTGTAACTGCAAATGCGTAATAAAGTTGTAGCAGCTGCGATTGTGAAAATAAAATGAGGAAACCCCATGAGTCACCTCACATGGTATCTATCTATCTATCTATCTATCTATCTATCTATCTATCTATCTATCTATCTATCTATCTATCTGTCTGTCTGTCTGTCTGTCTGTCTGTCTGTCTGTCTGTCTGATATCTATCTGTCTGTCTATCTATCTATTTATCTATCTATCTATCTATCTATCTATCTATCTATCTATCTATCTATCTATCTATCTATCTGTCTGTCTGTCTGTCTGTCTGTCTGTCTGTCTGTCTGATATCTATCTGTCTGTCTATCTATCTATCTATCTATCTATCTATCTATCTATCTATCTATCTATCTATCTATCTATCTATCTGTCTGTCTGTCTGTCTGTCTGTCTGATATCTGTCTGTCTGTCTATCTATCTATCTATCTATCTATCTATCTATCTATCTATCTATCTGTCTGTCTGTCTGTCTGATATCTATCTGTCTGTCTATCTATCTATCTATCTATCTGTCTGTCTGTCTGTCTGTCTGTCTGATATCTATCTGTCTGTCTATCTATCTATCTATCTATCTATCTATCTATCTATCTATCTATCTATCTATCTATCTGTCTGTCTGTCTGTCTGTCTGTCTGATATCTATCTATCTATCTGTCTGTCTGTCTGTCTGTCTGATATCTATCTATCTATCTGTCTGTCTGTCTGTCTGTCTGTCTGATATCTATCTATCTATCTATCTATCTATCTATCTATCTATCTATCTATCTATCTATCTGTCTGTCTGTCTGTCTGTCTATCTATCTATCTATCTGTCTGTCTGTCTGTCTGATATCTATCTATCTGTCTGTCTGTCTGATATCTATCTGTCTATCTATCTATCTATCTATCTATCTATCTATCTATCTATCTATCTATCTATCTATCTATCTATCTGTCTGTCTGTCTATATATCTATTTATCTATCTATCTGTCTGTCTGATATCTATCTGTCTATCTATCTATCTGTCTGTCTGATATCTATCTGTCTATCTATCTGTCTGTCTGTCTGATATCTATCTGTCTATCTATCTATCTGTCTGTCTGATATCTATCTGTCTGTCTGTCTGATATCTATCTGTCTGTCTGTCTGTCTGATATCTATCTGTCTATCTATCTGTCTGTCTGTCTGATATCTATCTGTCTGTCTGCCTGCCTGCCTGCTTGCCTGTCTGCCTGCCTGCCTGCCTGTTCTATCTATCTATCTATCTGTCTGTCTGTCTGTCCATCTCATCTGTCCATCCGTCTCGATCTATCTGTCTATCTGTCTATCTATCTGTCTGTCTGTCTGTCTGTCTGATATCTATCTGTCTATCTATCTATCTATCTATCTGTCTGTCTGTCTGTCTGTCTGTCTGTCTATCTGGCTGTCTGTCTGTCTGATATCTATCTGTCTGTCTGATATCTATCTGTCTATCTGTCTGTCTGTCTGTCTGTCTGCCTGTCTGTTCTATCTATCTGTCTGTCTGTCTGATATCTATCTATCTATCTGTCTGTCTGTCTGTCTGTCTGATATCTATCTGTCTATCTGTCTGTCTGCCTGCCTGCCTGCCTGTTCTATCTGTCTGTCTATCTATCTATCTGTCTATCTGTCTGTCTGTCTGTCTTTCTATCTGTCTGATATCTATCTGTCTGTCTGTCATCTATCTGTCTGTCTGTCTGATATTGATCTATCTGTCTGTCTGTCTATCTATCTATCTATCTATCTATCTATCTGTCTGTCTGTCTGTCTGTTCTATCTATCTATCTATCTATCTATCTATCTATCTATCTATCTATCTATCTATCTATCTGTCTGTCTGTCTGTCTGTCTGTCTGTCTATCTGTCTGATATCTATCTGTCTGTCTGTCTGACTGTCTGTCTGATATTTATCTATCTGTCTGTCTATCTATCTGTCTGTCTGTCTGTCTGTCTATCTATCTATCATTCATATCCACTGGGAATGTAAAATATCAGAATAATAGTAGAGAGAATGATTTATTTCAGCTCTTATTTCTTTCATCACATTCCCAGTGGGTCAGAAGTTTACATTTGTTAGTATTTGGTAGTACATGTTTAGCCTTTAAATTGTTTAACTTGGGTCAAATGTTTTGGAGGATCCTTCCACAAGCTTCTTACAATCAGTGGCTGGAATTTTGTCCCATTCCTCCAGACAGAACTGGTGTAACTGAGTCAGGTTTGTAGGACTCCTTGCTCTCACATGCTTTTTCAGTTCTGTCCACAAATTTACTATGGGATTGAGTTCAGGGCTTTGTGATGCCGCTCCGATACTTCGACTTTGTTGTCCTGAACTTTGGAGGTATGCTTGGGGTCATTGTCCATTTTGAAGACCCATTTGTGACCGAGCTTTAACTTCCTGTCTGACGTCTTGAGATGTTGCTTCAATATATCCACATAATTCTCCTTCCTCATGATGTCATCATCTATTTAGTGAAGTGCACCAGTCCCTCCTGCAGCAAACACCCCACAACATGATGCTGCACCCCCCATGCTTCACAGTTGTGATGGGTTTCTTTCGGCTTGCAACCCTCCCCCTTTTTCCTCCAAACATAATGATGGTCATTATGACCAAACAGTTCAATGGTGTGTCTTCAGACCAGAGGAGATTTCTCCAGTAAGATCTTTGTCCCCATGTGCACTTGCAAACTGTATTCTGGCTTTTATATGGTGGTTTTGGAGCAGCGGCTTCTTCCTTGCTGAGCACCTTTCAGGTGATGTCCATATAGGACTGGTTTTGCTGTGGATCTAGATACTCGTCCACCTGTTTCCTCCAGCATCTTCACAAGGTCCTTTGCTGTTGTTCTGGGATTGATTTGCACTTTAGCACCAAACTACATTAATCTCTAGGAGACAGAATGAGTCTCCTTCCTGAGCAGTATGATGGCTGCGTGGTCACATGGTGTTTATACTTGTGTACTATTGTAACACTTCAATTATAAATTCAGCAATTTTGTGCACATCTTATTTGCTATCATTAAATTGTGTTGCATAAATCAGGGTCCCAAGGCTCCTGAAAAACCTAGAAATAGCAGAGAACTTTAAAACTGTATTTTCCAGACCTGGAAAACTAATAAAATAGCAAAAGTCATGGACAATCATAGTAAATATATTATTTTCTCAGCTCTATTACATGCACTTGGCTAAATAATGCTCTTGCTGGAAAGCCATGTCAGTGAATTGTTTTTCAGTCAGTTATGTTTAGACAAAGCGGTTCACAAATCGGTCTAAATGATGCATCCAGAAATCACAAACCACTGGAAATGTCTTGGAAAATTCATGGAAATTAATTGGTGAAAAAGGGTGGGAATTCTGACATTCAGTCATCAGCCATTAAAAAGCTATATCGCTCGACCGCTAGAGAATAGTCCTTTTTGATTTCATCAGATGCTACTGCGGCATAAAATATTAGTGGCTTAAGCCCGTTTCATCCCTGTGACAGTCTAACCTCAATAACCTATTCGGCTTGCTTGATTTCCCTTGATTTTATCCCAGCTAATCCTCCTAAAGGATTGGCCCCTGGAACTCTCTGATTTGCTTTCAGGGGCCTTCATCATCACCGTCCAGTGTTTATAATGACAGTCTGTTTATTCCCCAAAATAGGACGAAAGAGCTCTTTATTTCAACTGTAGCGGCTTTGGAGAATAAACTGTTGACTAAATATCACCAGAGGGCAAGTGCTTCAGTTGACAACAATACAATGTATAAAACTTCAACCAGCAGGGATGACTGGGAGCTTTTTCAGAGTAAACGGATGTTCTGAAGATAAGGTTAAAGAGTGCTTCATCTTGTTTTCGAGACAGTGTATGAAAAGAAGCACTTTGGAGAGTTATGAAAGCATCATCTTTAATTCATGCTGTAGTATCTGCTGGAGAGAAGTGCTGAGAATAGTGCCTAGATTAAAGTACGCTACCTTGACCCACATGATTGATTTTTTGCTGTTAATTGTTAAAAATGCACGTTCACACTAGTTATGTTTCCATCCAAGTAATATTTAATATATGCAAATTAGGGTTGTTCAAAACAGTGTTTAATGAAATTAATAAATAAAGATTGAACCAAATAAAATATAATAATGTATTTTCTTTTAGCAGGACTTTTATTTTGATAGACCTTTGATTTTCTCATGTTTGGTCGTTTTTTCCCCCTTTTTCTCCAATTTGGCAAATTTTCAAATTTTTTTGGTATTGCAATATTTTGTTAGTATCGGTATACCGCGCAACCCTAGTGCGAATAAATCAGCGTTTTTCGCCCCATGTGTTTAAAAGAACAACATCGTCACTGCAGGAGAAATTGAGCCACTGTGACTGTTTTATTAATTAAATACTCGCACAGACAAAACACTCTAGACATGCCTCATGTTTGGCGGCGACAGCACATCGGACAGTTTTGGGAGCACTATGTGTGTGTGTTCCTCCTTCATTATGAATTTATGGGTATCTCAGCGAGTATTGACGCTGACTATCACCGCTGGAGTCGCGAGTTTGAATCCAGGGCGTGTGGTGAGTGATTCCAGTCAGGTCTCCTTAGCAACCAAATTGGCCCGGTTGCTTGGGAGGGTAGAGTCACATGGGGTAACCTCCTCGTGGTCACTATAATGTGGTTCTCGCTCTCGGTGGGGCGTGTGGTGAGTTGTGCGTGGATGCTGCGGAGAATAGCGTGAAGGCTCCACATGCGCTACGTCTCCACGGTAACGCCCTCAACAAGTCACGTGATAAGATGCGCGGATAGACAGTCTCAGACGTGGAGGCAGCTGAGATTCGTCCTCCACCACCCGGATTGAGGCGAGTCACTACACCACCACGAGGACTTGGAGCGCATTGGGAATTGGGGAGAAAAGTGGAGAGAAAAAAAAGCTGGTCATAACAATAATTTGTCCAACAAATCCTGATTCAAAGCAATAACTCGTGAGTTAGTGAGTCATTTGGAGCGATTCATTAAAAGAACCATGTCATAAGAGTCCATTTTTCAATGAATCCTGATTCAAAGCAATAACTTGTGAGTTAGTGAGTCATTTGGAGCGATTCATTAAAAGAACCATGTCACAAGAGTCAATTGTTCAATGAATCCTGATTCAGAGCAATAACTTGTGAGTTAGTGAGTCATTTGGAGCGATTCATTAAAAGAACCATGTCATAAGAGTCAATTGTTCAATGAATCCTGATTCAAATTTGATTCAAAGCAATAACTTGTGAGTTAGTGTGTCATTTGGAACGATTCATTAAAAGAACCATGTCATAAGAGTCAATTGTTCAATGAATCCTGATTCAAAGCTGATTCAAAGCAATAACTTGTGAGTTAGTGAGTCATTTGGAGCGATTCATTAAAAGAACCGTGTCATAAGAGTCAATTGTTCAATGAATCCTGATTCAAAGCAATAACTCGTGAGTTAGTGAGTCATTTGGAGTGATTCATTAAAAGAACCATGTCATAAGAGTCCATTTTTCAATGAATCCTGATTCAAAGCAATAACTCGTGATTCAAAGCAATAACTCGTGAGTTAGTGAGTCATTTGGAGTGATTCATTAAAAGAACGATGTCGTAAGAGTCCATTTTTCAATGAATCCTGATTCAAAGCTGATTCAAAGCAATAACTCGTGAGTTAGTGAGTCATTTGGAGCGATTCATTAAAAGAACTGGGTCATAAAAGAGTCAATTGTTCTATGAATCCTGATTCAGAGCAATAACTCGTGAGTTAGTGAGTCATTTGGAGCGATTCATTAAAAGAACCATATCATAAGAGTCAATTGTTCAATGAATCCTGATTCAAAGAGTCATTTGTCTGAAAGTCCTGATTCAAAGGGAAAATTCATAAATTAGTGAGTAATCTGGAGCAATTATAAAACAAATCTAATTTTTATTACTGTAATGTGAAAATAAAATGATATATTATAAAAATAAATATTGATACGTTATGGTAGTATTTGTTGCACTATTTATGCTGATTTGAATGAAAAATAAACATTGCATTACATTAATGAGATTATAATAATTGTGGATATTGGGAATTACAAAAATCAATCAAACTGGAAACCAAAATATTCAAATGTATTACAGTAATTATAATTTGTCACAGTGCAACAGAAATCTTAAGATAATTATAAAACAAGGCCTTTGAGTGGCTTCTTGCTCACACAGTGGTATCAACAGCAATATGACAAAAGACACTAATTGTCAATCAATAGTGACATTCATAATTAATAATCAGAATAAACAATCTGTTTTGTCAACTAAGCCTAACTCTAAATAGTCATCAGTATGCATTATTTATTTCCAAATTTAGAATCGGAAGTATCCATTTATGTTGCCTTTTATGGAAAACACATATACAGTGTGCTCACAGGACATTACAATAGTTACTGTCACATATTGTCGGTTAAATGTGGTGCTTATTATCAGTGTTAAACAGCATTGATGAGACTGCGACTGTATGTGATTATACATTGTGGACATTCATTAACTATAAGCACTGGAGCGCTGGAGTTCTCCAGCTGCACGGGTTGAGTTTGATGAAGCTCTCAGTGGTTCACAAATCACATTGTGCAATCACTCGCAGCTGAGACTCTTAAAGGAACAGGCCTCTGTTTTCCACTAGCACTTTAATGAGGGCCTGTGTGACATCATCAGTGTCAGTGTGACTGCTGCGCTGTCATTTAGAGGAAGAGAATGTACCTGTGTGGCGCTTGCATGATGGCGTTATTACATTTAAGACACTTAAACATTTACCTGATTGAAATGCAACTGTTATAGTTAGATATCGAGACTAACATAACTTTATGTTGTTGTTTACTTTTCTATTTAATTGCCATGTCAGTTTGTTCATAATATGGCTCTGTTCCAAAATCTAGTGAGTTGCCTACGCAGTTGATATTTTAAGAAAACGTCCGTGCACAGAAAGATGCATTTTTATTTGAAATCTACTGCAGAATTTTAAGGAATTTAATGATTCCTTTTTTCAATTCCGATTCCTCTGACTCTGAATTATTCCTCTTTAGGAAGAAGGACTTGGAAATGTTGCGCTATAGCTTCAAAAGAACCGACTCACAAGAGTCATTAGTTCGGGAATCAGACTACACAGGATGTGCGGTGTGTGTCACGCTATAGATTCAAAAGAGCCAACTCACAAGAGTCATTTGTTTGGGAATCAGACTACACAGGATGTGCGGTGTGTGTCGCACTATATATTCAAAAGAGCCGACTCACAAGAGTCATTAGTTCAGGAATCAGACTACACAGGATGTGCAGTGTGTTTCATGCTATAGATTCAAAAGAACCGACTCACAAGAGTCATTTGTTCGGGAATCAGTCTACGCTGGACGTGCGGTGTGTGTCGTGCTATAGATTCAAAAGAACCGGCTCACAAGAGTCATTAGTTCGGGAATCAGACTACGCTGGACGTGTTGTGTGTGTCACGCTATAGATTCAAAAGAGCCGACTCACAAGAGTCATTAGTTCGGGAATCAGACTACACAGGATGTGCGGTGTGTTTCACGCTATAGATTCAAAAGAGCCGACTCACAAGAGTCATTAGTTCAGGAATCAGACTACACAGGACGTGCGGTGTGTGTTGTGCTATAGATTCAAAAGAGCCGACTCACAAGAGTCATTAGTTCGGGAATCAGACTACACAGGACGTGCAGTGTGTGTCGTGCTATAGATTCAAAAGAGCCGACTCACAAGAGTCATTAGTTCGGGAATCAGACTACACAGGATGTGCAGTGTGTGTCGTGCTATAGATTCAAAAGAGCCGACTCACAAGAGTCATTAGTTCGGGAATCAGACTACACAGGATGTGCGGTGTGTGTCACGCTATAGATTCAAAAGAGCCGACTCACAAGAGTCATTAGTTCAGGAATCAGACTACACAGGACGTGCAGTGTGTGTCGTGCTATAGATTCAAAAGAGCCGACTCACAAGAGTCATTAGTTCAGGAATCAGACTACACAGGACGTGCAGTGTGTGTGCGTGCTATAGATTCAAAAGAGCCGACTCACAAGAGTCATTAGTTCAGGAATCAGACTACACAGGACGTGCAGTGTGTGTCGTGCTATAGATTCAAAAGAGCCGACTCACAAGAGTCATTAGTTCAGGAATCAGACTACACAGGACGTGCAGTGTGTGTCGTGCTATAGATTCAAAAGAATGGATTCATAGAAGTCATTCATTTGGGAGTCAGTCTACACTTGAAGCATTGTTTGTTGCATGCGGTATATTCAAAAGTACCGTCTCATTTTAGTTCAGTGTTTTGTTAAAGAACTGTTAACAGAATCAAAAGTCATGAAAATCTCACAGTTCTGTTAATTTTTTTTAAATGGATAAAATTCAGTTGCCAGATCTACTTATATTTAATTAAACACCAAAGAATTGATAATAAAAATGAACAATCTAATTAAACCTGGTTAAGCACGGAGCGCCGCCCTGCACAAAGCTGTCATGTACTCATTTGAATATTAATTAAATATTACATTTTACAGTTTCTAAATGAAATCTCTTATATTTTACTCTTTGTTTCTTCATCATGTTTAATCTGTTTTTATCCATGAGCTCAGCTGAAGTCTCTCATGAGACACGGGAGTCTCTAGACACAACTGTGAATCTTCTGAGTGTTCTTGAAGCAAAGCTGCATATTACCTGCAAACAACCCATTTGCAGGATCAAGACAAACTCATTTCCCCAGTCACTCGTCCATTTTCCTGCAGTTGGAGCTGTGATCTAACATCTGTGCAGCGATTACATCATCTCACTTACATTCTGGTGTATTCTGGGGCTTTGTCAAAATTAACCAGTGGTTTACAATTGAGTTACTTCAAGCTTATTGCTTTGAATTTTCCAACTTATGCAACAATCCAAACATAATTTCCTCTTAAATTGAGAAGCAATGAAAATGCATGCAAGAACATACTGATTTACGTAAGATCTCAAGTCAAAGGGGAACGAAAAATCAACATGTGTTGCCTTTGAATCAAGTTTGATTTTCTATCCCTATTAGTGATTTTCTCTCTTGTTTTAAGCTCAAACGTTACTACATTTTGTTAGATTTAGCTGAAAATAAGACAAATATTTTATGACATTTTGCTTCTCTAGTAAATGTATCTTGTTTGAGAATGTGAACTTATTTTTACTGGAAAAAAAAATAAAATGCTCATTTTTGCTGAGTGCTTTTGTCTTATTTTCCGGCCAAATAGTAAAACATTTCTAAAAGAAGAAAAGCAGTCTTGTTTTTGACATTTTGATTTTTAAGTAAATTTACCTATAAGCTCGGATGGTAAATGTCATCAAAATATTACTAACTACAGTCTTGACCAACACAAAATAATTTTCGTTTGAAAGTTTAGAAGCTCTACTTTACAATGCATGTGACATTATGACCAAAACTGAACAATTGCTTTAAAATCTGCAGACAAATCAGAATTGATTAGTTGCGATTTATTAAAAAAAGTGCACTGTTCATATTATTGCAATCAGTAAAAACATCAATCTCATCAAATATTCATGTGTCATATGTTGTTGGAAAGCTCTCGTAGAGTAAAAGTACAACCAGCATATTTGTTTTACTCACAGACAAAAATATAGCAAGTAATAGTTAAATATAGGTCTTGGACAATTATTTTGGTGTTGCTTATATGACACGTTTTCGACTATAACTTTACAAACCATAAACAGAACATTAAACATCTCACATATGATTATTTAGAGTCTGTGATTATCTTTCAATCGAGTCCACACACAAGATAATCAGATGTATAGATCATTAGATAATCCACATGAAGCACAATGTTACAAATGGCCACCAGGAGATGGCGCCAAATACACGACACAGACTCAATGATGACTCAAATGACACAGAATGAAACTCATTCTGTGAAATCTCATGACTAAAATCATGTCTTCATGCTATGCAAACCTTTAGTCATTGTTGTGTTTGCATGTGTAATTAGTTCTTATGTACAATTATTATCTTTTATTTGTTTGGAGATGTTTTTGGACACTATGATCAATTATATTTGTAATGTTGGAACTTTTGATCGCTTTGTCGTAACAACACAAAATATATTTCAGATACAGTCAACATGATTGGGAACAAAGTGAAAGCTTTTCAGAGCTGCCTTATTTACTCTCAGAGCTATATCATGTTATATAATAATAATAATAATATTTAAAAACAAAAAACAGTTTTTAGGCCGAACCAAAGTAACAAATGACAAGCAATATAACAAAATAACACAATAAACAAAGATACATATTAAGTATAAAGTATACAAGTAAACATTCAGAAATGTAAATGAAATTAAAAGTGATTCTCTTAACGAGATCAACCAATGGCTGTCTTGCGATTGAGTGATTGGTCGTTATCAAACAAAGATCACGATTAATTTGAAAATGTATTATTTTTTGGCAAAGCCCCTCCCTGTATGTAGAATGTTGTAAAATGGTCACTTATTAAGTTCCATTTTGGTTATTTTTGGTTATTTTGCGTCCTTCACCATTCAGATTGGGCGGATCCTTTGAAGTTGCCAATGGGATGGAAACTTGACTCGAGATGGCCGGTGCCAGATGACACGATGAGTTAGTCTCCGCTCTCGGGAGCGAGTGAATTATTGATCACTTGCTCATACGTGCTATCAGATTCATGTGCTGGAATGTTACAACTGTGTGATCACTTTACTGAACAAACAAAAAGCATTAAGTAATTACAGGGAGTCATAGTCCAAGATATTAAACATTAATCGTTACTATAATGCGGTTATTGTCAAGGGGAAAACGTTTTACCGTTGACCACCAAATGGTCACCACCTATGAGTGTAGATGGGACGTGTTTTCAAGACCACTCGGGAGCATTTGTGATTTGCACTAGTAAAATACAGATAGATTTCCATAATAACAAGTTCATGTTAGCATGTGTATTGTTTACATCTTGTGGCTATAATTATTAAACAGTGTGCATTTGAATATTTATGGCCTGGCTTCATTCACTTCCATTGTTAGTGTCTCACAGTAACCTCGATTTTTGCTTGTTTTTTAAATAAACAAGGGATGAGTCGATTGTTTCCTGTGATGATTAATCTCGGGTCATTTGATCTTAACCTGGATTGAATCTGGAACATTCCTTTAAAAGTCTGAATCTTTGAAAAACTAATTTGTGGTGTTTTGTAGATTAAACTCAAATTACAACACATATATTGCGATACATTTAGCTACATGTAGTAATTTACCAATGTCTACTGTACGTACCGTAACCAAATAAAATTAGAAATGCTGCTAATTTAACTATATTTTACAGTACAGTGACATTATCGCCGCTATTTGTGAAATAGTGTAGCTTTTTAAGTAACAAACTACTTTCCGCTATTTTTGAAATATTGTAGCTTTTTAAGTAACAAACTACTTTCCGCTATTTTTGAAATATTGTAGCTTTTCAAGTAACAAACTACTTTCCGCTATTTTTGAAATATTGTAGCTTTTTAAGTAACAAACTACTTTCCGCTATTTTTGAAATATTGTAGCTTTTTAAGTAACAAACTACTTTCCGCTATTTTTGAAATATTGTAGCTTTTCAAGTAACAAACTACTTTCCGCTATTTTTGAAATAGTGTAGCTTTTCAAGTAACAAACTACTTTCCGCTATTTTTGAAATATTGTAGCTTTTCAAGTAACAAACTACTTTCCGCTATTTTTGAAATATTGTAGCTTTTCAAGTAACAAACTACTTTCCGCTATTTTTGAAATATTGTAGCTTTTCAAGTAACAAACTACTTTCCGCTATTTTTGAAATATTGTAGCTTTTCAAGTAACAAACTACTTTCCGCTATTTTTTAAATAATATATTTTTTCAAGTAACAAACTACTTTCCGCTATTTTTTAAATAATTTCGTTTGTCAAGTAACAAACTACTTTCCGCTATTTTCGAAATAATATTGTTTTTCAAGTAACAAACTACTTTCCGCTATTTTTGAAATAATGTCATTTGTCAAGTAACAAACTACTTTCCGCTATTTTTGAAATAATGTCGTTTGTCAAGTAACAAACTACTTTCTGCTATTTTTGAAATAATGTCATTTGTCAAGTAACAAACTACTTTCTGCTATTTTTTAAATAATATATTTTTTCAAGTAACAAACTACTTTCCGCTATTTTTTAAATAATTTCGTTTGTCAAGTAACAAACTACTTTCCGCTATTTTCGAAATAATATTGTTTTTCAAGTAACAAACTACTTTCCGCTATTTTTGAAATAATGTCATTTGTCAAGTAACAAACTACTTTCCGCTATTTTTGAAATAATGTCGTTTGTCAAGTAACAAACTACTTTCTGCTATTTTTGAAATAATGTCATTTGTCAAGTAACAAACTACTTTCTGCTATTTTTGAAATAATGTCGTTTGTCAAGTAACAAACTACTTTCCGCTATTTTTGAAATAATGTCGTTTGTCAAGTAACAAACTACTTTCTGCTATTTTTGAAATAATGTCATTTGTCAAGTAACAAACTACTTTCTGCTATTTTTGAAATAATGTCGTTTGTCAAGTAACAAACTACTTTCCGCTATTTTCGAAATAATATTGTTTTTCAAGTAACAAACTACTTTCCGCTATTTTTGAAATAATGTCATTTGTCAAGTAACAAACTACTTTCCGCTATTTTTGAAATAATGTCGTTTGTCAAGTAACAAACTACTTTCTGCTATTTTTGAAATAATGTCATTTGTCAAGTAACAAACTACTTTCTGCTATTTTCGAAATAATGTCGTTTGTCAAGTAACAAACTACTTTCCGCTATTTTTGAAATAATGTCGTTTGTCAAGTAACAAACTACTTTCTGCTATTTGTGAAATAATGTAGTTTTTCAAGTAACAAACTACTTTCTGCTATTTTCGAAATAATATATTTTTTCAATTAACAAACTACTTTCCGCTATTTTTGAAATAATATATTTTTTCAATTAACAAACTACTTTCCGCTACTTTTGAAATAATGTTGTTTGTCAAGTAACAAACTACTTTCTGCTATTTTTGAAATAGTTTAGCTTTTCGAGTAACAAACTACTTTCCGCTATTTTTGAAATAATGTAGTTTTTCAAGTAACACACTACTTTCTGCTATTTTCGAAATAATATATTTTTTCAATTAACAAACTACTTTCCGCTATTTTTGAAATAATATATTTTTCAAGTAACAAACTACTTTCTGCTACTTTTGAAATAATGTTGTTTTTCAAGTAACAAACTACTTTCCGCTATTTTTGAAATAATGTTGTTTTTCAAGTAACAAACTACTTTCCGCTATTTTTGAAATAGTGTAGCTTTTCAAGTAACAAACTACTTTCCGCTACTTTTTAAATAATGTTGTTTTTCAAGCAACAAACTACTTTCCGCTATTTTTGAAATAATGTCATTTTTCAAGTAACAAACTACTTTCCACTATTTTTGAAATAATGTCGTTTTTCAAGTAACAAACTACTTTCCGCTATTTTTGAAATAGTGTAGCTTTTCAAGTAACAAACTACTTTCCGCTATTTTTGAAATAATGTTGTTTTTCAAGTAACAAACTACTTTCCGCTATTTTTGAAATATTGTTGTTTTTCAAGTAACAAACTACTTTCCGCTATTTTTGAAATATTGTAGCTTTTCAAGTAACAAGCTACTTTCCGCTATTTTTTAAATAATTTCGTTTGTCAAGTAACAAACTACTTTCCGCTATTTTTGAAATAATATATTTTTCAAGTAACAAACTACTTTCCGCTATTTTTGAAATAATATATTTTTTCAAGTAACAAACTACTTTCCGCTATTTTTGAAATAATGTCGTTTGTCAAGTAACAAACTACTTTCTGCTATTTTTGAAATAATGTCATTTGTCAAGTAATAAACTACTTTCTGCTATTTTTGAAATAATTTCGTTTGTCAAGTAACAAACTACTTTCCGAAATTTTCGAAATAATATTGTTTTTCAAGTAACAAACTACTTTCCGCTATTTTTGAAATAATGTCGTTTGTCAAGTAACAAACTACTTTCCGCTATTTTTGAAATAATATTGTTTTTCAAGTAACAAACTACTTTCCGCTATTTTTGAAATAATGTAGTTTGTCAAGTAACAAACTACTTTCCGCTATTTTTGAAATAGTGTAGCTTTTCAAGTAACAAACTACTTTCCACTATTTTTTAAATGATGTTGTTTGTCAAGTAACAAACTACTTTCTGCTATTTGTGAAATAATGTAGTTTTTCAAGTAACAAACTACTTTCCGCTATTTTTTTAATAATATATTTTTTTAAGTAACAAACTACTTTCCGCTTTTTTTGAAATAGTGTAGCTTTTCAAGTAACAAACTACTTTCTGCTTTTTTCGTGTGATTTTAGTGTAACTTTTCCAGTTACAAAGTACTTTTAATATTTTAGAAATGATGTAGTTATTCCAACAATGTACCTCCATGGTTTTCAAAATAATGTTGTTTTTCCAGTAACAAATTACTTTGTCTATTAAGTAGCGGTGTTGTGTGACAAAAATGCCAGATTCCTGTATTTGTCACATTGTATTGTATCTGAATTGATACTCAGACATTATCTAGAATGTCCTTTACTCATTCTTTTGAAGGGTTAGTGAGTCTGATTCATTTGAGTCCCTGGTCAGATGTCTCTTGATGACATTTAACTTTTGTGTAGCTAAATATTATTATTATTAGTTGCATTTTGGGTAAATGTATCTGTTCACTGTTAACGCTAATTAAGATCCTCATTGTCTTTGTTTCAGATTATTACTTAATAATTAATAATGCTTTTACTTCAAAATGGTAGGTTGAAGAGTAGCTCAAAGTAGTTATCGCAACACTGCTGTGTACCTAGAGTCCAGAGAATTAATTAAGTGATATTCGCAGGACAGTTCCCCTGTATGAGCCACACTAATTACTAATACTAATTAATTCAAGAGATTTGTTTGTCAATCGCCCTCTCACTTAAACTCAGTTGACTTAAAGTACCATGGCAACAGATCCCGGTTTACCTGCCTCATTTGCATGTTATGGGTGCATATGAATGGTTTGCATTTTAAAGAGGTGTTACCAAATGAAGTGTGGTTCGGCTGCTCCTGTTAGGGGTCGCCACAGCGGGCCATCCATGATCCGCCTATTTGACTTGGCACAGGTTTTATGCTAGATGCCCTTCCTGATGCAACCCCCAGTGGCTGGGGGACTCTCAATCGCACCTATGGGGCAATTTAGAGTCTGCATGTTTTTGGACTTTTGGGGGAAACCCATGTGAACATGGGGAGAACATGCAAACTCCTCACAGGACGGCCCAGTTGAGCCAGGACTTGAACCTTGGACCTTCTTGCTGTGAGGCGACAGTGCTACCCACTGAGCAACCGTGCCACCCCATATATTCCAAGCTGGCTTTAAACATGAATAAAGTGCACTCTTAGTGCACTTCATGAATTCTGCAGCATGCGCTCCCTCACTAGTGTTCTATCGTTCTTATTACCGTGGCGGTGCAGGCATCATTTATTGATAGCGTGCCGAGTGGCTTGTGTTTCCCTGTCTGGTACAGTTACTCCCAGAAATCCCCAGCATGACCTAATGGATATCACTGAGAAACCAAAGTTAACGAAGACCCTTTTTGAGAAAATGACGTTGGAACAGAGTTGTGATAATCCAGCGTTCTGTCCTAAAGACTCGTCGTTTCAAATTGTGAGTTGATTGTTTGATTTTGACTTTTTGTGATTTCTCTGAAGGGTGAAAGTTGATTACTGGCCATTCTCAGTATTTATCGAGCATTTGTTTAGTAGTAGTAGTTGTTTATCTTAGTAGTTGTTCAATGTAGGGGGCTTAATGTATATATAAACATGTGGCTTCTGTATAAAATGTGTGGCAACAACGTGATAGTAGTTTAAGGTAGTTTAATAGTTGAATGTATTGATTCGTATTCCTAAAACGCTATTCTTCCTCCATTTGATTTAGATCATTAGCTGTTGGTGATGTTCCCCTTATATAAGCATATCTCTGAGCACCCTTCCTCTGTGGAAGTTTACTGGTTCCTCAATGATTTAGTGTGAAAGAATAGACAGTTCTTTATTTATTAGAAAAATACTACGAATAACTTATAAACCTGAATAGGTAAGCATGTGTGCTGTCGAGCCTCTGTGATGGAATGAATCCACTGGTTTGTACATATAAATCAAACAGTTTTTGGAGTGGTGGTGGTGTAGTGGTCCAAGCACATAACTGGTAATCTGGTAATCAGAAGGTTGCTGGTTTGATCACCACAGCCACCACCATTGTGTCCTTGAGCAAGACACTTAACTCCAGGTTGCTCCGGGGGGATTGTCCCTGTAATAAGTGCACTGTAAGACACTTTGGATAAAAGCATCGGCCAAATGCATACATGTAAATGTAAACAAGAGAACGTAATTATAGTTTTCAAATTTGAGCTATTCTGTCAGAATTGCATCTCCCAAATCTATAAGTATCTATGGTGTAAATGTACCCAAAGAGTCCTCTGTAATATCAGTAATCATGTATATGATGTTGACATCAATAAACGTCTAAAGCTTTGCTTGACGTCGATGTCAGGCTTTCTAAGGAATGTGCCGACATTTTAGCATGAGAGTAATTTCAAGGCATTTAAAATACAAGAACATTGCATGACAGTCTTGAGGCTTGCATACCTCCATTACATCATTAATTAAATGTAATGAGTCAGCTGTCACAGACGCAGTCCAGGCTGTTATCAGTTAAGATTCTGCAGCTTTAGCTTGAAGGAAGACCTCTGAAAACATTCACAGTCTACTGATAATGCCCTCCACATACAGTAGGTGCCATTACAAATAGATCTGAGAAACAAAATTGTTTCATTCAGAGTAGAAACACTTTTTAGTGTACTTAAGGAATGTTAAAGGTACAAGGAATTGAATATCTGTAAAATGATATGAGACTAAGGCCAGACGTATACTTGTAAATGCTCGGCCAACGCGAGGTCCGGTCGAACATGCTTAATGTGTGAAATTGCGTAACTTTAGCGGTAAAACAACTTCAGTACTCAAGGGGGCGATAGAGTCACCTTCAAAAGTATGTGTCGTTAAAGTATTTCGCTATGTTTCGACCCATTTTGTAACTTTAATGGTCTGATCCTTTACTGTTGACGACATACATTGAACCTCTTAACAATCTTCCATCCTCTACAGTATGTAGTCGTGTGAAGTTGTTTATCACAATATAGATTATGATACATCCTGAGACTCTCAGCCTAAGAAACTGCTGAAAAAAATAAATACATTAAAATTAGGCCACAAATTATAATTTTTTCTTATTTTTCTGATTTGGCATTATATATCTCTGGGTATATATAAGATGGCTCAGGAAAACAGATTTTGTTTCATTCCCAATCATGTCGACTATATCTGAAATAAATGTTGTGTTGATACGACAAAGCGATCAAAAGTTACAACATTAAAAATATAATTGATCATAGTGTCCAAAAACATCTCCAAACAAATAAAAGATAATAATTGTACATAAGAACTAATTACACATGCAAACACAACAATGACTAAAGGTTTGCATAGCATGCACACATGATTTTAGTCATGAGATTTCACAGAATGAGTTTCATTCTGTGTCATTTGAGTCATCATTGAGTCTGTGTCGTGTATTTGGCGCCATCTCCTGGTGGTCATATGTAACATTGTGCTTCATGTGGATTATCTAATGATCTATACATCTGATTATCTTGTGTGTGGACTCGATTGAAAGATAATCACAGGCTCTAAATAATCATATGTGATATTTTATGTTCCATTTATTTGTCGTGAAGTTATAAGTGAAAACGTGTCATATAAGCAACACCAACATAGTTGTCAAAGACGTATACTTCGCTGTTACTCACTATATTTTTGTCTGTAAGTAAAACAAATAGTCTGGTTGTATTTTACTCATTAAGAGCTTTCCAACAATATATGAGACATGAATATTTGATGTGTTTGATATTTTAATTGATTGTAAAAACATGTACAGTGCAACATTTCTCTGCAAATTTCAAAGCACTTGTTCAGTTTTGGTCATAATGTCTACATGCACTGTAAAGTAGAGCATCTAAGCTTTCAAACAAAACCTATTTTGTGTTGGTCAAAACTGTCGTTATTCATATATTAATGATTTTTATTTTCTTCTCACGGGCCAATCTGAGCTTAAAGAGTTAAAGCAAGTCGGTGCACTTGGTGGTCATCTTGTAAAGCTCCCAAGCAGCTGTTTTTCCATACGTACAGCTTGTATTTACTTAAAAATAGAAAGACTCCAAAACTGTATTTCAAATAAGCAATCAAATCTCTCAACAATGGTGATGTCATCAATTGTGCTTTATTAGATAAATAAATGATGTTTTTCAGGCCAGTCCAACTAATGCACATTCTAGATTTAGATTTTTACAATTTAAATATTTATGCACTTATACCATGTGACCAAGGGTAAGTAATGGGACATATAATTGAACACTCTTTATGTGGTAGCTTGTGTTGGATGTGCAAAGCTAACAGTCTAAGTGAAAAAACAAAGTACTTGTTTAAAATGTGTTATATAGACATAAACAAAGTTTATGCAAATTGTGTATTAACATGTTTTTTACATGCAGTCAGCGAAAACAATGCAACAAAGCTGTGTTGGCTATTAATTGTTAAAGGAACGTTCCAGGTTCAATACAAGTTAATGTTGATTACCACAAACATTTATTTTAACTTGTTCATCCTTTTCTTAAAAAAGAAAAAGGATATATATATATATATTATAATAATAATAATAATACAGAAAATTTAAATGCATTACATTATTTAGGCACACAAGTTAAGAATTTTAAAAAGACAATACACTTAAGTGGCTTTAGAAGTCAATATATTGTTTATTTCCATATTATTGAACATAAGCCAGTCATTGACCTACAGTTCACTGCAAAACATTTTGCAATTTAATCCATCAATCATTCCGAGATTAATTATAAGGGCTTGTTTAAGGACCCTTCAATGTACACCTGCATCAGATGCATGCTTTTGCAGCATCTCTGTTGTGATGCATCATCAAGCTGTGCTTGAACGCAAGAAGGTGTTCTCATCTTGTGCCGTCTGCTGTCGCTAAGTGTGATTTGTTCTCTGTTTGAGCTGCACGTTTCGCTAACAGCCCCCTGGAGAAAACAGGTGGTGCTCAATGCTTGGTTTGCTTATATGTAAGGGATATTCCTTATTATGATCCGGGGACATGATTAATTGCATACATTTTGTGCACTAAATTAACGCGATAAATCGACATCATAGCCTTTCGCGGTTTAATAAACACATTAGCCTATACAGTGAACTGCATTTCCAGAGGTGAGAAATAACTAAACGTGTGAAATTGAAAGAATGCAACAGAAATATATTACTTATGTATAGTTACATTTAATATTCTATATAGTAGCAGTAGTTTTAATTATGACAATAATAATAATAATTAGGGCTGTCAATCGATTAAAATTTTTAAATGAATTAATTACATGGTGTCCCGATTAATTAATTACGATTAATCGCATATACAAATATACGCTGAGAAATTCCCTCATATAACAATAATTCAATATATAATGATGAAATAATTATACATAGTTATCTTTAAATATTAAATTTTTTTATATAAATATATAATAAAAAATGGTCAGATAATTAAAATGCATTACATTCTTGTGGCAGAAGAGTTCATCATTGATAAGATAATATAAAAGTGGCTTTAGAATATAATGTATTGTTTAATACCATATTATTGATCATAAGTCAATCATTGACACACAGTTCACAGTAATCCATTACACAAGTGAATTTATCAATCAGAGATTTATTATGAGGGCTTGTTTAAGGACCGTCAATGTACACCTGCGTCAGACATTTTATTATTTTTAGAAACAAGCCACATATTCACAATACTACAGATATATATTACAATAATGCCAAGACATTATATTCATTACATAGTGCAATGCTTTTCAATGCTTTGGAGTTGTTGGAGGTACAAAGAGTATTTAAATAATATTTTAAGTCTTTACAAAAAAGTGCAAATAGGGGCTTTATAGACATATATTTACACTTATGTATTAAAAACTTGGCAAGAAAAATAAACAGATTAATCAGAAAATATTAACTTAAGTTATCAAAACTGTGAAAACCAAATAAAATGTCTTTATAAAGCAAAGAAAAACTAGTTAAAATAGAGGTACGTACAAACAAACTTCATCTACAGCATTACAGAAGGAGCAAAGTGGATCTATTTCAGGGAGCATGTTTCTTAAATAAAGATTGACGGGGTAAAAACGGTGTAACAGTTTAAAGGACACATCCTTAACCTTGTTGGTAATTAAATATATATGAGGTAAAGACCGTACGACCTGCGTCAGACATGCTTGTCTTGAATAAAATGTTTAGGTCACTGTGTCGTGTTAAATATAGTTTAATACTCAATCTTTAAACACATCTTAAGATCCCTTAAAGATCGCATTTGCGCTCCATCAAGTGTTTTGAACGCAATAAATGTTTTTCTTCACTATAAACTGTGTGTTGCTCATACAGCTGAAATTTCAATTACTGCCCTCTGGAGTAAACAGGTGGTACTACAAGCTTGAATTTCTCAGTTAAATATTGCAATTAAAGTGCGTTAATTTTTTGTCAAATTAATTGCACGTTATTAACGCGTTAAATCGACGGCCCTAATAATAATATATCAATAATAAATACATTATATTTAAATAATATCATGAGTTTTATCTCTGCTTTAATATTTTGATGCTGTACTGTGCAGCACTTATTTGACAAAATAATAATAATGATAATAAAATAAAAAACACTAATCTGGGTTTTGGATTATATGAGGATCAGTATAGATGCTCTTTATTTAATAAAATGTAATGCAAAGGTATGTTGAAAATTAATTGTTTTGTTTTTATTTGATTAAAATTCTGTTAATTAATTTTATTAGAAAGTTGTCTCACTGTATCATATATTTGTGCAAGGGACAAGTTGAAAATATTTTTTTGCTGGTTTAACTTGTATTGAACCCAGAACGTTCCTTTAATATATTATTTTGCGGCGCCCTCAATTCACAAGCTCTCAACTCTCATAAAATATATTTACATATTTGCTGTGGCGTGGCTAATTCAAATTTGCTTCCGAATAGCAATGATGGAAAGTGCTCTGTCGCAGAACTGCATCTTTTGACGTGTGTTGTCCTGTGTTTCCCTTATAGCCACAGGACCAAAGCCTCCTGCTGTCCTACGCCGCCTCCAGGGAGCTGGGCGCCGTCCCAAGGAGCCAACAATGGCTGGGATATGGCCTCCTCTAGAGAGGGTCGTGACTGCTACATCAAGTAAGTGCAAGCAATCTTCATGCAAGATTCCTCCCAATGCAGATGTTCTCAAAGCTGCTCTTTGACTGTTGATTCTGCCGAAACTCTCCACGCTTCTTACATCTGAATACTAATTCTCTCCTCTCGCCGCAGTGCACACAATGCAGTCTTGGCCTGAGCGTGCTCTGAACACATGCATGAAATAAGCGAGGCAGTAAAGACATGCGAGTGTGAGAGTGACATGTGCAGCAGGGAGCAGCTTTGATCTCTTTAAGACTCAAATGAAGCTTTTTGGAGTGCTGAAAGAGTGCATGTACATTAGCATGCTGAAATCTGCGTCATTGTCCTGCAGTAACAAACGCGAACAAGATGCTAATGTTGTGTTTTCAGTCCTCTACTGACACAAGGGAAATCTGAGGATGAAGATAAACTAAGTGTAACAAGTAAGCCCACAGCTACTTCATTTGAAGGGTTTGTTTTTAACAGAGGAAGATGAGCTTTTGCTTTGTTTTCGTCCTGCGGGCACTGATGGGAACTTGAGTGCGTTCTCTCTGCTTCTAAAAATAGTGCGTTAGGGGCCATTCATGCAGGACAGAATAGCATACTGCTATTCTTCTCACCACAATTGTACAGAATGGTTATCTGAGTTACAGTAGACTTTGTCAGTTCGAACCAGTCTGGCCATTCTCTGTTGACCTCTCTCATCATCAAGGCATTTCCGTCCACAGAGCTGCCGCTCACTGGATATTTTTTGTTTTTGACACCATTGTCTACGCTGTTTTGGCGGCATGAGGGGGACCCACACAATATTAGGCAGGTGGTTTTAATGTTGTGGCTGATCGATGTGTATATAACTAAAAGAGCCTCTTACATGTTCATGTCTTTTTAAAGATGTCGTTCTATAAGTGACACATCCCGCCATCAGATCAGCATGAGAGCTACATTCACTGTCTGGGTGTCTGCGCCCACACAGAGGCAGCTCTCATGGAGACAGACTGCCCTCAATGTAAGGGCATGAGTCTCAAGATGCTTCGGTTGTGAATTGCCCTTGTTCTGAGGGCTGATTCAGGCTCCGACGCCCTCCCACCTCTTTTGTGACTGCCGAGGGATCACACAAGGAGGCGCAGCGGGGCCTCGAGGTCAAGCAGGATGAATTTGAGGTGGACGTCATTCTGGCACATGGCCTGCGAGCCCTTCAATCTCCATATACTGTGTCTATGTTGATACAGTATGTGTGTGATGAGCTTCAGCCCTCTGCAAGAGTGCAAGACCTCATCACGTTCTGTGGTTCTGATGCTGGGGATGATGATGTTATGTCTCTTGCTACATCTGGAGAGTGGTCAATGTAGGATGTTAATGCCCCTTCCCCCAGCAAGGGCGAGGAGCATGCACCACTGACAAGGAGATGCTTTGTGTCCTTTCAAGGGCAGTAGAAGAGCTCGGTCTTGAGTGGTCTCCTCCAGAGGAACCTGAAAAATCTCACCTTGATGAATGGTTCTTGCTGTCCGGACGCCATCAATCGACCATGTTCCGCAGATCTGCCCTGTTCTTCCCAGAAGTTCATAATGAACTCTTGGTGCGTGCCCTATTCAGCTTGCTCGCACAGAGATTCCAATCTCCACACTAAAGTGGACCATGAGGAAGACAAAGTTTATGCCCAACTACCCCCCTGTGGAAGAGGCGGTTCCGGCACATCTCTACCCGGTGAGTAGCAGGGCATGGAAATCATGCCACTTTCATCCTTCCAATCTGTGTCGGCTGACTTCCACACTGGCTGGAAAAGTATACTCAGCAGCGGGCCAATCAAGTTCAGCACTCCACGCGATGGTGGTGCTCCAAGTTTTCCAGGCTAAGCTCCTCAAGCAAATGGACGAGCAATGCTATGAACCAGAGACATTCAGCGAGCCACAATAGTCACTGCACAGGCCATTGGCGAGTCAATTGGCAACCTGGTAATTTTGGATCGTCACATCTGGCTGATGAACTCAGAAATGCGTTATGCAGAAAAAGTGTCTCCAGCTGGCCTTTTCGGCTACTCTGTGGATTGATTTGCTGAGTGATATGTTGCGAGTCAGCAACACTCACAGGTTACAAGACATTTTATGCCAAAACGGAGCAATACACAACTGGTGATGAAGTCTCGGGCCAGCGCCCGGCTAAAAACCCAACACCTGCTGCCTCAGTGCCAGCAAAAGTCATTGCCGAGCCACTGGCCCAAATGAAGGCAGCCGCACTGAGGGTTTCGAGGTTCATAATCAAATTGTACAAATCACAGGTTGTTTTTGAGATTCGCGTTCGTGGGAACTGCGTATAAATTCAAAGTCCTGCCCTTCGGATTGTCCCGGGCTCCTCGCACATTCAAAGTGCATCGATGCGGTACTCGCCCCTCTGAAACTGAGCTGCGTGCGCATTTTGAACTACCTCAGTGATTGGTTATTACTGGCTCAATCAGAGGCTCTATTATTCCAGCACTAGGACTTATTGCTCCAACATCTGAATAGCTTGGGCCTCAATGTCAACTGGGCAAAGAGCATGCTCTCCCCCAGCCAACAAATCTCATTATTAGGAGTGCATCTTGACTCCTTGAGTGACGCGTTCAGGCCATTCTCTAGTGTCTTTCTCAGTTCAAACTGGGGAAAACACTTCCTCTGAAGCTGTTTCAAAAAGCGTTGGGGCTTATGGCATGCTTATGGTGACATCCGCTGTCATTCCATTAGTTCTCTTACACATGAGACCTATTCAGTTCTGGCTCAAGCGCCATGTGCTATGGCATGCTTGGCGCCAAGGGCGCATGTGCTTCACTATATTTCACCGCTGCCTAGCTGCTCTAGCATCTTGGACAGCTCCTGTCTTCTATCATCAAAGTGTCGTGCTGGGGGAGATTTCAGTTGGAAAGTGGTGACCATGGACACTTCCAACACAGGTTAGGGGGTGGTGTGTGACAAATGCCTGGCTTTCGGCACCTGAACAGGTGCGAAGAGGGCGTTGCACATCAACCGCCTGGAGCAGTTGACTATTTATTAAAGGCTTTTCAGTCCGAAATAACAAATTATCATATTCTAATTCATTCAGACAACATGACAGTTGTGGCGTACATAAACTGCCAAGGTGGAATTTGTTACCTACCAATGATGAGACTAACACGTCACCTCCTGCTGTGGAGTGAGCATCATCTCCTCTCCCTGCGAGCGACATATGTCCCTGAATACTGTATGTTTTGCAGCAGGATGGTCTTCTCAAAACACATTCGCTAGGTTTTACAACCTATATGTGACATCTCTCATCACCAGTCCTCTCTGTCTAGATTGCGTGCTATTTCATTGGCCAAACATACATTTATGTCCCTCTTTTCAAGTATGGGCTCCATGTCAGTTTGCACAACTGCCTGCATTCAGGTCATTGTAACTCCCAAAGTCATAAGAAATTTCATTATAAATAAAACTTCCGTCCCGACTGAGTTCGTGAAGGGGTTAATCCATACTGTATAACCATAGTTACCATGAGGGTCATTCACTTGTGGCATACCGCAGGACTGCAGTGTCATGTTTCCTCTCTGGGAAGGTTATGTCGTGTAGTAAAGCATGCTGGGAAACTGTTCCATATAGCGTCAGTTTAGTGATGCAATGTCAAGTGTACTGAATCTTAAGGGAACTTCTCAGTTATGTATGTAACCCCGGTTCCCTGAGATTAAGGCCGCACTATGGCCTTAACTATGCACCACACACTATGGAGCGATGTGCTCTTTGTCCCTTCAGAAAATTCTAAGGAATGGTGTTTGCACACCCACTTTTATACCGGACAGCTTTGCGCCTAAAAGGATGGTGCTTAAACACCATAGCCAATCCTGGTGTTATTGTAGAAAGGTTTCAACTAGGTCTTGTAGAAGGACACTAGGGATGCAATGTTTCGTTCCATTCATCTCGGGAACCGAGGTTACACACGTAACTGAGACTTTTTTAACTTTTGACACGCAGTTCAGAAGATGAGTAGTTTAGTTCAGTTTTAAAACAATGGACGAATCAGAAGAATTTTGGGGTGGGATAAAGCATAATAGAGCTCAACAGTAGTGCCCGCCCACTTTCTCCACTGTCTGGGTTCCGGAAGTATTTTCCCCATTAATTTCTTCCAAAGACTTTTTATAAAATCCTTTAAAAGAGTTGTAAGCCATGAACCAAACCAACGAGCTCCGATGAGAATCACAACATCACGAAAGTACAATCCCACGAAGCATTGCGAATTATGTAATTTAATAAAAAACAATAGGAATGTATAAAACTATTGATTTTAGGTTGTTGATTATAAGTATAGAAGCTATATATTTGACATTTATTGCTAAAAAAAACTTGCACAGACCACAGACAGTCCAAAACAATATAAAATAAAAAATAATTTCCTAATAATAATAACAATAAAATAAAACATTACTGCAGTAAATAATCATCCTTTATTTCGGAGCATTGCCGTGCATTATCCACTTGTGCTTTTTCTTTAGCAGAAATATATTGGCTATATATTTACATTTATGCATTTGGCAGACGCTTTTATCCAAAGCGACTTACAGAGCACTTATTACAGGGACAATCCCCCCGGAGCAACCTGGAGTTAAGTGTCTTATTCAAGGACACAATGGTGGTGACTGTGGGGATCAAACCAGCAACCTTCTGATTACCAGTTATGTGCTTTAGCCCACTACGCCACCACCACTCCATTCCACTCCACCACCATTCCAAATATATAGGCTATATGACTGACAGGAATTCAAGCCACACAAGTTGCAGTTAGTGAAACCAAGTGCAAGAGCGTTTACTGAGATTCACAGGATTTACACAGTGAGATCAACGGTACAGGTGATATCACACAGAAGAGAAGCTTCACAAACTGAAGAAGAGGTAATGGACAAAACAGCAGGGTAAGCATTAAACAGATATCGACGAAGATCAAGAGCAAATACAGACAGGTGAATAAACACTCGTTCTCTCAGGCTGCCGGCAGGTCATCCCCGTCTACCTGAAACAGGAAGGGGACAAGGGGAGGGAAACAATAACAAAAAAAACATGGTACTTATACACCGTAACGGTGATTATACCAACTTAAAATGTAATATAAATAATATTTAAAAAGAGGGGGAAAGGCCAACGCGGACCAGGAAAGAGAGAGGAGAGACAGAGAGGAAAAATATAAAATCTAATCACCGGTTCTCTGATACGCCATAGCTTGGTCCTTGGCCACTCCTCCACCCTCTAGTGGACGACAACCGTGCCTTCCTGGGCGGATCGGAGGCAGTCCTCTGGCCCCTGGTGTACAGAACGCCCTGCGTGTGTTTTCAGCGGCTGGTAGGGGACTCCTCCACCCCTGGCAGTGGCCCTGACCTCTCCAGGTGGTCGGTTAGCTGCCCCTCCTCCCCTCATGTTCGGCGGCCGTTCCTCTGCACTCAGGCATCCGGGCTCCTCCCTCCCCCGGCGGATGCCCGCGGCTGCTCCGTTGGGTTGGATGGTAGTGGTGAGGACTCTACTAGGGCACATCCCTCCTCCTTCCCGGGTTTCGGCACCAGTGTAACACAGTTCAGTGGAAAGGAGGAGACGAGAACCGGCTTGACAATATAAATAATATTTTAATATCAAACTGAAGCAAAAAGACCAACATTGGTGTTGGACAGCTGTCCGTAACTCTCTCTCACGCATGGCCATCTCCAGTCGGCATTATCCCTCTCGGGCTTAATCAGACTTATTAGGGTGCGGAATCACGACCCAGCCACGCCCTGCGCCCTGCCACACATTGTTTAAAGGAGGAGGCCTGAAATGAAATACTAAAAATCTTAAATTCTATTTTGATGAAGAAAGAAACTCAGATGCATCTTGGATGGCCATTTTTGGGTGAACTTTGTTTATATCTCTGGTACTTGACAGGGAATGGACTATATAATAGGACACAGTGTGTGCAATAACCGGAGAAGAACCTCAGAATTAAATTGCACTTGTCCCAGCCCGTTAACGCATTGCATGCACAATTTCACCAAACCCACTTTAGCCTAAACTTAGCATATGCATGAAAATATCAAAACTTCATGGCTATGCCCAATGACTTTGTGCTTGTAACTCATCACATAACGCTGCACTTAGTGCTAGCACACTTAAAATAGGGCCTGAGTGTTTAAATAAGCAACACTATATATGCCTTCTCTTCAATTCCACCGCAAGAATGCTAGAAATCTCAAACAAGGGGCCGTTCACTCATCTTTGACTGGTGCGGCGTGTTTGTGTTTTCAGCGTCCTGCATCTTAGAGTGCTAATGGGCACTTCACACAAGATGCATTCTTGCGCTCCATCTGCGCTGGAGTTTTTGATGTACTAGACTGACATTTATGTTTAATTACGTTGCAGTCTAGCTGTTTTTAATGCAAGAATGCATCTTGTGTGAGCAACCCACAGAGCGCGTTCTTGAGTTCTCTCTTCACTATTTTTAAATTGTTGGTTTACTTACATGCGCCGGATGGCTATCTCTGACTGCTTTGCTGCATCTCGGAAAACAGCTTGTCTTTGTTTTGTTTTTTTCTAATTAGCTCCCCTATCAAGGGAGGGAGGAGCTTGTCACACATAATGTGGGGGCGCATCGGACAGGGATGCTTTAGAATCAGCCAACTTATGTAAGAATGGAACATGAAATACCACTAATGCGTCGTATGCTGGATATTTTGGGCAAAAAGCTTCACATTGGGTCTGTCTGTGTGCTTGGCTGAGATGCGACTTCTTTGCTCCAGTGCATCAGTGCATCTTTACTGCTACTCTGGTGTGTAATAATTCATGCTTTAATGTTTTCTTTATGTTATCTGAAACCAGGTAATTAGTTACAGTTTGGAAAGAGTGTTATCAGATATGCAAATGTGTTGTAGCAGTGTGTGTTGCTTACTGCGACATGTGGCACATCCAGGATGAGGTTTTGTGTGATGGCCAGATCATCTTCAGGTGAAACACTAAAAACACAGTGACATGGCTAAATCTTAAAGTAAATATTTTGATATTTTGTCTTGTATGCAGAGAAATCGAACTACATTTTGTGACTTATAACAAGAAAAAACTATTTGCCAATAGTGGAAAAAAAAAACTTGATTCGATGGAAAACAAGTTCAATTCTTAATCTGCTGGCATATATTTCGTTTTTCTCGTTTTAAGCAAATCCCTACAAATCTGGTTTGATTTACCTGAACATTTTTATTATGCTTTTCTCAGAACTAACTTCAAGGTGTCATTGTGATTTCTTTATTAAGTTATTTTGAACACTGTATGATTTTTGTTTGACCATTTGAACGCTCCTATGGGACTGAAAAATGGGACCTGCCTTTGCTATTCGCAGTCATTTTTGACCGGAAGGATTTTATGTGTTACACTTTTTTTTTAAATGATGAAAATGACCAAAAAATCTTTCTTGAAGTAATAACAATAAAATGATGCATTTCTTTTGGGAGTTTATGCTATTTAGTAAGTAAATGCATAATAATGTCAAGAAAATGAACATCAAGAAACAGAAATGAACTGCAAAATTCCATAACATTTTAAAACAGAAGAATCAGAGAAACAATTAGAAATTTCAAACTTTATATTTTCAAAATGTATTTTGAAAACATGTTGTGTGTGTGTGAGAGTGTTTGTGTGTATATATATATGTGTGTGTGTGTGTGTGTATGTGTGTGTGTGTTTGTGTGAGCGTGTATTTATCACTTTGTGGGGACCAAATGTCCTCATAAGGATAGTAAAACCCGAAATTTTTGACCTTGTGGGGACATTTTGTCGGTCCCCATGAGGAAAACAGCTTATAAATCATACTAAATTATGTTTTTTGAAAATGTAAAAATGCAGAAAGTTTTCTGTGAGGGTTAGGTTTAGGGGTAGGGTTAGGTTTAGGGGATAGAATATAAAGTTTGTACAGTCTAACAACCATTATGTCTATGGAAAGTCCCCATAAAACATGGAAACACAACATTTGTGTGTGTGTGTGTGTGTGTGTGTGTGTGTGTGTGTGTGTGAGAGTGTATGTGTGTGAGAGTGTTTGTGTGTATATATGTGTGTGTGTGTGTGTGTGTGTGTGAGAGTGTTTGTGTGTATATATATGTGTGTGTGTGTGTGTGTGTGTGTGTGTGTTTGTATTTGTGTGTGTGTGTGTGAGAGTGTTTGTGTGTATATATATGTGTGTGTGTGTGTGTGTGTGTGTGTGTGTGTGTGTGTTTGTCTTTGTGCGTGTGTGTTTTGCACTGAGGATGATTAGGAGTCTCATCCGGTAATTTCTGTCTGTTTTTTCTGCATTGTGGCTGATTTATTTATTGTGTTTGACAGATTAAATAAAGAATTGCTCTTTTTTTTTTAATCTTTCCCATTCATTTTCAGCGGTCGGTCAATTCTGACCGCGAATAACAAAGGTGTCGTTTTCTTTTTTTACGACCACTTAGACTTATCGAATCAAGCCTAATTATTATTATATATATATATATGTTCAGATGACACATGGAGGAAAAGTCACCAAGTGTTGTACTGCTCAGATAATGGAAACCATTTTTATTAAACGAGGAAAATGTATTTAGGTAAAAAATGACCGAATACCATAGGATGGTCAAACTAAGCAACAACTTTTTGTGAATGTAATATGTATTCAGTTTGTACAAGAACAATCATTTGTGTGGCATTAGTTCAAACAGATTGTTTTTGTTCATTGTAACTTAGACGAAGATCAAACAAGATTTTAAAACAAATTCATGCATAAATGCAGGTCATTCCAAAGGGTTCACATACTTTTTCTTAAGAAAATAAAAATTCAATCATTCTGTCTGAACCTGAAGGCAGCAGCACTCCTCCCAATCTTGCTGTGATTGGTCAAATTTTGTCATGCTCACTGATTCTTAGTCTTAAAATAGAACAAACGTTATGAAATGAAACAATGTAAACGGCCCAGGGCTTTCAGAAGATCTGATATGTTTAAGTTACTGTCACAGAGTCATAGTGGAAATGATGCCGGAAGGATTATTTGTGCGAGACGAGTAACTAATGTGCAAGTTCCCCACACCTGAACTCTTCAGCAGTGTTTGTTTGTATGAGCAGTGAATCGCACATGCAACGCTGAGCAATGATTAATCTGCCGTCAGTCCTGACAGACAGTGTGTGGGTGAGTTGAAGAATCGGATGACCAACGTTTTTGTCATGTGACTTCTAGAAACGTGTTTGCAATCACATCCTGTTCTTTATTTCTGAGAAACAGCAACTGGTGGCATTTTTGACAGCACTTCTACTGAAGACATTTAATAGAGTGCTTTACTCATAGGTCTATTGGTTATTGCAAAAATGTAATTTACTCTTCCAAAAACCCCTTAACAAGGGTTACATTTTTTATTTGTATTTTTCCGATGCGTCGCAATCTTCATTTGAATGATCTCGATATCGTTTTTTTACACCTAAGTTTGGTCTTTTACTCTATGCATCAACCGTCTACAATGTGAGTAAATGCTTGCAAATGCCACTAAGTTTTGTGCTATGTGACTAAAAATGTCTGTGATATAAATATATACAGTATATAATAAAATGTGACCAATATCATAAAAAAGTCATTATAAAATATAACATGTCAAAAAATATTTCCTTAATGTACCTGGTTAGAATTAAAAAAGGTTACAATTTAAAACGTTAGTAATAAGAGTACAGTTACATTCAAAAAGTATTTAGATTACTGAAGAGATTACTTTGGATTTTATTGTCATTTGTTGCATTTAGGGCTGCAACTAACAGTTATTTTCATAATCGATTAATCTTTGATTATTTTATTTTTATCATTCGATTAATCAGATTAAAAATGGAATTTGAATTTCCTGTATTTTATTCAATTCTAAAGAATATTTGGTTCAGGCACAGGTCGTGTTCTGCACACCCGGCCCCTAATCAGGCTAATTAAGCCTCAGAGAGGGATAAGGGCCAACTGGAGACGGCAGTGCGACAGAGAGAGAGAGTTACGGACAGCTGTCCGAAACCTTATTTCGATTATGTTATTGACCTTGAGTAATCTAACGGAATATGTTACAAATTACATTTTACAGCATGTAGTCTGTAATCTGTTGTGGAATACATTTTTTAAAGTAACCCTCCCAACCCTGATGATGAGGATGCAATATGTTTAATTAAACATGACAATAAAATGGAGTAACAACAATAACTAGATAGGTACATTTCCTGAAGAAAATGTGAGTGGTGTTTGCCATGGCAAAATTTGTCACCACAATGTCCCAACAACTGCCCCAAGTTCAAAGGGGGCACCCCCAGGACAGTAGGATGCAGAGGTATTAATGTCATTCCATGGTTACTGGGGTAACCCATCTGGTTGCTATGCAGTTACTAGGGTGATACTTAACAAGGCTCCTTGCCATCCTGAATTAAATAAGTCAACCAGGAAGTCTGTATGATTTTCTGGTGCAGAGATATGTGATTTATTACTTGGTTGCTAGGGTAACCTAATCTGGTTGCTAGGCAGTTACAAAGGGGATAATTAACATGTCTCCTTGCCATCCTGAGTGAAAAATGTCAACCCTAAAATTTTAATGATTTTCTGGTACAGAGATAAGTGATTTGTTACTTGGTTGCTAGGGTAACCCCTTCTGGTTGCTCGGCAGTTACCAGGGTAATATTTATCTAGGCTACTTTCCATCCTGTGTGAAATAAGTCAACCCGGAAGTCTCTACAATGTTCTGATGTAGAGATATGTGATTTGTTACTTGGTTGCTAGGGTACCCCATCTGGTTGCTAGGCAGTTACCAGGGTGATACTTATCAAGACTCCTTGCCATGCAGAGTAAAATAAGTCAACCCGGAAGTCTCTACGATTTTCTGGTGCAGAGATGTGTGATTTGTTACTTGGTTGCTAGGGTAACCCCATCTGGTTGCTAGGCAGTTACTATGGTGATACTTCTCAAGGCTCCTTGCCATGCTGAGTAAAATAAGTCAACCCAGAAGTCTCTACGATTTTCTGGTACAGAGATATGTGTTTTGTTACTGGGTTGCTAGGGTAACCGCTTCTGGTTGCTAGGCAGTTATCAGGGTAATATTTATCAAGGCTACTTTCCATCCAGTGTTAAATAAGTCAACCCGGAAGTCTGTACAATGTTCTGGTGCAGAGATATGTGATTTGTTACTTGGTTGCTAGGGTACCCCATCTGGTTGCTAGGCAGTTACCAGGGTGATATTTATCAAGGCTCCTTGCCATCCTGAGTAAAATAAGTCAACCCGGAACTCTCTACTGCAGAGATATGTAATAACAGAGATATGTGATTTGGTTGCTAGGGTAACCCCATATGGTTGCTAGTATGTAGTCTGTAATCTGTAGTGGAATAAAAAATTTTAAAGTAACCCTCCCAACCCTGAATGAGGATGCAATGTGTTTAATTAAACACGACAATAGTTGTAAAGAGTAATAACAATAATTATATAAAAAAATTGAATATTTTTTTAATGTAGTTAGTAGTAAAGACCCAATCCATATGAATGGTGAATAAATCTGTATACTAGTAAAATATGTCAACGATTTCAAAAATCAGTATTTGGGAACTTGTGCAAATGTTCGTAGTTCGTTTCATTAGTCATGAAATGCTTCACAGGGGACTAGATTAGAGCATGTTAACCAGAAATATTTGACGATGCATCCATGCAACCAAATGCAAGCACAATAATCAACATATCTTGACAGATCAGAATTAGTCCCTGCTGGTTAATAAATCATTTCACAGCAGCTGCTTCTTTGCATGAGAAAGACATTGCATTCAAAATGAACAGGAGGACATTGATCGTTGCTTGTTTTCAAGAGCACTCCGGTATGGCAAGCCGATTTAACTTTTATTCATTTCCAGGATATGAATTCTTGATATCAACAATTAAATTTTCACTAGTTAAAATGATAGTTATTGATATCAGGAATTCGATATCTACTTGTAACAATGGAAATTTTTGATATCAGAAATTAAATTTCCACAAGTAGCTAATTCTTGATATCAACAATTACATTTTTACTAGTTAAATGCTCATTCTAGATATCAAGAATTGTATTTCAACTAGTAAAAACTATAATTCTTGATATCTGTAATTGTATTTTCACTAGTGAAATGTCACCATAGGCTGCCATTCAAAATCAATTGTTGATATCAAGAATTGATTTCTTACTAGTTATAATTCCGAATACACATATCAGCTTTGTATTTATATCATTTTTTATATCAAGAATTACGTGGTTACTAGTAAAAATTTATATTCTAGATATCAACAATTGAATTGCTACTAGTAAAAATTTTTATTTTTGATATCTGAAAATGTATTTCTGATATCAATATAATTTCAGATATCTAAAATGGCTTTCTTACTAGTAACAATCACATTCATGATAGCAGAAATGAACATTGTCACTAGTGAAAATGGAATTATTGAGATCAAAAATGAACATTGTTACTAGTAGCAATTCAATTGTTGATATCAAGAATAGACATTTCAACTAGTGACAATTGAATTCTTGATATCAAAAATAAAGGTTTTTACTAGTACGAATTGTATTTCTGATATGTGAAATTGGAATTTCAACAAGTAAGAAATCAATTCTTGATATCAACAATTGATTTTGAATGGCAGCCTATGGTGACATTTCACTAGTGAAAATCCAATTACAGATATCAAGAATTATAGTTTTTACTAGTTGAAATACAATTCTTGATATCTAGAATGAGCATTTAACTAGTAAAAATGTAATTGTTGATATCAAGAATTAGCATTGTTACTAGTGAAAATTTAATTTCTGATATCAAAAACTGCCATTGTTACTAGTAGATATTGAATTCCTGATATCAATAATTATCATTTTAACTAGTGAAAATTGAATTGTTGATATCAAGAATTCATATCCTGGAAATGAATAAAAGTTCAAACGGCTTGCCATACTCCGGCCTCTCCCTCACCAGCAGTCACCCGCTCTCACTCGCCCCACACCTGCAGCTTATCGTCACCTCTTTAAGGCTTGCACTTAAGTCTCACTCTCACACTTGTTGTAGGTACCTTGGACTTCACTTTTGCTCTGCCGCAGTGGAATACTGCTTTTCTGTTTATTACAGGGCTGGACTGGTAATCTGGCATACCGGGGATTTTCCCAGTGGCCGACGCACTTTGGGGCCGATCAGGGGCAGACTGGCCATCTGGAGAACCGAGCGGTCTGGCCTGCGAAAACGAGCCGCCGCGTTTTAGAGAACGGACCACAAAACAGCACCGTGATATGCAGAAAAGGCCCGCGAACCCCCATAGCATGTGGAGACTCATGCTACTCTCCGCGAACCACGCACAATTTACCACGCGCCCCATAGAGAGAGAGAGAGAACCACTAATCACGACCACGAGGAGATTACTATATGTGACTGTACCCTCCTTAGCAACCGGTCCAATTTGGGCCGGATGGGCCATGATAAGCTAAAATGAGCCGCCGCGTTATAGAGAACGGACCACAAAACGGCGCCGTGATATGCAGAAAAGACCCATGATGAAATGGCTCAACACCCCCCAAAACAACTTTTGGGCCAGTTGCCGAACTCCAAATGTACTTTATGCCTTGATATCCAAACCTGCTCAGTTTATGAATGTGACTCACCTTTGACCCCGTCTGAAGTTTAAGTTCCATGTTTGGGCGCATGTTGGTGTGATATTAACCTTTTGTGGATCGTCTGCCTTAGTCCACTGTATGACCAAACACAGAGTTCAAGACTTTATACCTTACCCGAATACTCCCCTCACATTGCTCACTTGCGTCTCCTGTGTTCAGTGCAATAAACTCCCACATCTGGGTTCATCTCCATCTGGGAGTGGTGGTGGCGTAGTGGTCTAACGCACATAACTGGTAATCAGAAGGTTGCTGGTTTGATCCCCACAGTCACCACCATTGTGTCCTTGAGTAAGACACTTTAACTCCAGGTTGCTCCGGGGGGATTGTCCCTGTAATAAGTGCACTGTAAGTCACTTTGGATAAAAGTGTCTGCCAAATGCATAAATGTAAATGTATAAATGTATCTCCGCTCCTGTGTTGGTGTGTCATTACACTTGTCTGGTTTGGCGTTTAGTCAAAATGGTCTTGTTTGGCGTTCACTTCCTGCTAGGGAAATTGTGATTTGTGTGTGTCTTTGTTCTTTGGATGTTTCAGATGAGTCAGTTAAATAAGATTCAGAACAGACAGCGGACTGACTCATGCTGCACCGCTAGTGAAATCACAGATAATGAATCAACATCACAGATCATTTCATGCATATAGGAGATTTACATATTTGATATTAGTGAAACTCTGTACAAAACAGCCTCTTTACCCAAGGCACATGCTGAATGGTCATTTAAGAGCTGTCGATGAATTGCTGATTAAAACCACCTGTTATAAAAGAGAATTATATTTTAAACAGTTTGATTGTCATTATAGTCATTCTGCAATTATGCAAGATGCATTTTGACAAATTGAAACACCATATACACAAACAGATTTTTGGGTGTGTGTGTTGCGAGGAGGGGCAGGAATAGTTCTCCTCGGGCAACTCTCAGGGGGGCTTTCATTGGCTTTTGTCTCTGTGTTGCCACATGATCCTCGATAACGGCCTCTGTTGTATTGGACATTGAAATGGCATCGCTTGGATCAGACACTCAAACAACGTCTCCACCTCCGTTTCACCAAACGCCCCTACACTTGCGTTCTGCTCCATTCTCATCTCATCAGTCTTCCCTTGTTTGGTTTCAGTCTGCCATCTTTTAATCTCTCTCTCTGTCTCTCTCTTAAGGACAGGTGTAATCAATCGGGCGTTGGTGGTTTTCCGTACCAGCACACTCTGTCCCAATGAGATAAATGTCCATCTCCACTCCACGGAAGAACAAAGTATAGATGGTGATCTGCCCCGGATCAAAGCATCGTGTTAAAGCATTAAAATATTTCAAGTATTTTCTTTTGCTTGCAACTTAATTTACACCTTTACAAAATGTTCTGTGTGCATTCAATGTTTTTTAAACGATTGCAATTTAATTTACACTTTCACAAATCTTACTCTGTGCATGGAGGTCTTTTAGGCACTAATGTAACTTCATATAGCCCTACTGTCCCAGCAGCTGTTCAATCGAGTAAAGCTGCGTACACACTGCCAGCGACATCGCGCGAGACAGCGACACCATCCCATTCATTTTGAATGAGAGCACCGCGACTTCCGGCGACACGAGCTGTCGCGATCGTTGGCGACTATATGTGGGCCTGTCCGGCGACGCGACAAACTTGAGACAAGTTCAACCTTATTCAAATGAAGAGTGACTTACGGAAGTGACAGCCAATAGGAGAGAAGATGGGAGAGCTCACGTTATCCTTCTCTCTCTCTCAGCTCCTGCAGTAACGGAAAGATGGATGAAAGGATAATTCTTGCTGTTAGCAATTTTCCAGTGCTGTATGATATGGATATGGTATATCTAGCCACAGCTCTTGCACCAGCCAGTGGTACTCGGTGGTACTACTTCGACAATCCCCCCGGAGCAACCTGGAGTTAAGTTTTTTACTCAAGGACACAATGGAGGTGGCTGTGGGGATCAAACCAGCGACCTTCTGATTACCAGTTTACCAGCTATGTGCTTTAGACCACTACACCACCACCACTCCAAGTTAAGATTGAAATCACAATATGGTCTTGCACAATTACAAAAGCTTGAAAGACTGCGTTTAAAAATAGACTGCAGCGTTTCAGTCAGCATTGTGTAAGCAAGTGGTGCCCTCTAGTGGTCTGGATGGCATTATCCATTACACCACTAAAGAACTTAAGATGGCATTTTGTTCCTTTGGTAACTGGACATTTCCGTGGGATCGCACAACATATGCATCGTATGAATTTATATACAGTACACACATGTAAACTGTGAGTTTTGTTGTTTTGAAAAGTACAAAATTAAAAAGAAATTCACATCAATTATGCTATGATATTTAGTTATTTTTATATATATTTTTTTACCTTTTAATCTTCTATTTATCTTTCGTTGTTGCTGTTGGTCATTCAGTGGCTATCAGTGTCCATTGAACTTTGAAGACTTTGGGATTCAGGCCATTTTTAGCAGGTGCTCATGGTTGAAGACAACACAGCACATTTCCTGAATCCTGCACCCCATATGCTTTCACAGGGCTTGCCGTGTTTGCACTCCTCTGAGTGATGGCACAAATCCCATTCATGTTTTTATCTCAAAGCCATCATCCAGCATTAACCTGGATTATTTGGATTCTGCATGATTGCATGTAACATTTACATTCATTTGCATTGTTGCTTTTAACATTTGCATCCAACATTCATACATTTGACAAGCACTTCTATCCAAAGTGACTTCCAGGGAGTCCAAAATAAGCAAAGTCCCCTGATGCAGTTTGTTCAAACAAAATCCCAATAAAAGCCAGTAAAAATGAAGATTTGGGTGTGTTCACTCTTGGCAGGTTTGGTGTGATTAAAAGGAACTCTGGTGCGATTGCTCTGTGAACGCTGCCATCTGAACCTTGGTACGCACCAAACAAGTGGACCGAGACTGCCAGAAAAGTGGGTCTCTGTCCGCTTCCAAATGAACTCTGGTGCATTTCGTCTGATATATGAACCCAACATGAACCAAAGACATCTACAGGATGTAATTTGCCTAATATTGACCTCAAGCATACCTGGTTCTTCTCATCATAGGAGCTATGTTGCCCATTACAGTCAGCCGTCCTTGCAGCATATCTTCATTTGTGTGTGCAACGGAGGAATTCCTGGCGCTTTGACTCCTTTACACATTTTATTAGCTCTTATATATAACGAGTGCATTTTGCCCAGCAGCCAGCATTGTTTTGGATGTTCGGCAAGTTCCGTCGCAAAATATACGTCATAACAGCGGTCCAAGCAGGTTGTGACTTTTTCCTGATGCCTTTGGCTTTGTATCGTTAGGTTCGGTGTTAAAAATGCCAGTGTGAACGCTAAACGAACCAGGACTAAATGTATCATTTTCTGTTTTGGTCCGGACCAAGAGAACCGAACTACAAGTGTGAACACCCCCTTAGTGCAGAATGCGGGACTTTTAACTGTATACGAACCCACAAGGGCTTTTATTTTGAAATGACAAAGGCTTCATTATAATGATCTATATTTAAGTTTTTACCAAATTGATATCATCACCAGAAGAAGAGTTTTATTTATATAGAAATTTCACCTAATGAGGAATAACGTTGGAGACATGACAGCACTTTTTCCATATAGTCGCATTTTTACTTTGCATGCCCTCAGTTCAATTTAGAGCAGTTGATTTTCTGCTGAAGTGAGGATAAAAATCGTAATATTGTCAATGATGAAAGATGTAGATACAGTGAACCACCACATGACTGTTAATCACGAATAAACAAAAAAACTCTTTACAATGGAGGTAAACCGATCGGTTTTACTGATTAATAGTTGCTTTTTGGAACTTTCGGTTATCTGCAAAAATCTCTACCTATAGTTGCCCGTAGCTTTTTATTCCTCTTTAATAAACCTCATCTTGTGAAATACATATATATATATATATATATATATATATATATATATATATACTGTACATACAAAACCCTTCATTTGGTTAACCTGTTGATACGCAATCGACGCATGGTGACGTCACTCTGCTTACATTTAATATATTACTTACCGTCTATAAATGTAATTAATGTTAACAAATGATACCTCTTATCAAAGGTCAAAGGGTTCAGCATTGATATCTGATCTCTGTTTCACGATTGTAATCCTCCAGAAACAGTGATTGAGTTATTTGTGCAGGAGTACAAATGAAAACATGCAATATCAAAACAGGACTTTTATTATGAAAACATGCGATATCAAGACGGGACTTTTATTATGAAAACATGCGATATCAAAACAGGACTTTTATTATGAAAACACGATCGCCAGATGAATCCAGTTCAACACACTGAGTCAATCGTCCATGACAAGCGTTCATTAAAAACATCCAATAGCACTTTTTGTCCATAAAAGTGATAAATGTGAGAAATATTGATATATTCTCCATTGTTTACATGAGATTTCACCTTCATCATCGTTCTTCATCAAACTGCAATCTGAGCAGCATTCATGTTGTAAAACTGTTTATGATCTGATATTTTAGAGTCTCATAAACAAAACCAGCCCGTCTCCAAAGTCTATTTTTAAAAATGTGGCGTAGTTTTATTCATAATAGTCGAGCAGTGCCGTCAGATTTAGTGTCGTCTTGAGAGGCGGAGCCTTAATTTTACTCTGAACACTTCCAGAGATTTTACAGAGATTAAAGCTGCAGGAACTCATTTATTATTAAATCATCTTCAGATTAGAAACGAAACTTCTTTAGACTCGTGACTTTGGGAACATTGTATTTCTGGGTTGTCTTGACACTTTTATCACCAATTGTAACAAGAATTGTAGGCCGATACTGATATCAGTGAGCCACTTGCTCACCTTGTTTTGTCATCGGATCACTGTTTTGCTCATTAATTATGTTTTTAAATGTGTCCAATAATATAAATTATAATAATATGCCAATGGTTTTAATGGTTCGGTCAATATTTGTCCTATAAATATCAGTGGCTAATACATCCCTAAATTCAACATATACATTTTATTAGTTGAACCTAAAACTTATAATTCACTGGATTATCCAAAATATAGACTTTATCCCATATATATATCTATATATATATATATATAGATATATATACACACATACTATTACTGTGATATAAAATGACTCATGCTGTTCAGATATAAAACAGCAGCACAGATTTATTAAACAAAGACTTTATCTTTATCTAATGGCCTTTTAGTTATTAAACCTTCGTCTAGCACTCAGTAGTTGCATGTGGTGTGCACACGACCCTTTGCACTCGGGTTGTGGGTTGAAACATTAATTGTAGCCCTTCGCCGTGGACGGGAGCATGTGTCAAGAGTGATGCGCTTTCTCGCCGCCTCCTTCAGCCCACGGCTTTAATTAGCTTCTGACTCCCGCTTCACTTCCACAGCACTCGTGCTTCACAGATGAACAAATAGCTGAGGAAGTATCGAGGTAGATTTGTGAAATGTAAGAAGATATGATGTGGATGCCGTTTACTGGTTACCTCATCGTAAAGCTTCAACATAGTGTCTGTGTCAGCCTTTGGTCTTTATTTAACATTATCATGACTCACCCCTGTCAGTGCCTTCTTCTCTTGAAGTAGATTTATGCCCTATTACGCCTAGTTTTTCCGTATGCCGTTCCGTATCACACGTGGTCTTGGTCTGGCACTCCGACTTTCAAAGTATACTTGCGAGCCCATGCAAATGCGTTCGACGAATGCGCACTACAACTGCTTTGCTATACTCTTTTAGTAGTCAACTGCAAATGCATGTGCAGACAGTGCGCACAGTGTGCAATGATGCAAATGATGTCATCAGCACGGTACGATCGACTGTCCGAATGCAGCCGAGTTATCTAGACATGCAAACATTCCTTGCGTGCTGATGATGAAATTTGCTTCATTCACACTGTCACGAGACGTAGCGGCACATGGAATACTGTATACTTTGGCCTTCATGGTAATAAGGTTGCGCGGTACCAACGAAATATCGTCCGTCCTTCAAAATAAAAGTCCTTCAAAATAAAAGTTCCACCAGAAAAAGCTCATTTTACTAGATGGGTACAATAGAAGACATTATAACTATTGTATAGAAAAATATAATATTCAAATGAATGGAAATAATACTACTAATAACAATTATTTAATTATAATAAATTATCTTATTATTATCTTATTATTATTATTATTATTATTACATGCTGCAATATCACAAAAACTTAATCAGCACACTTTGCAGCAATTTATTTAACAAAAAAAGAGGCTATTTTATATTTGAAATTAAATATTATATTTTATTTGATTAAAAGAGCCCTACAAAATCAGTTTTATTATTTTCATAAATTACCCCCTTTTTTTTTTTAATAATTTTTATTATTTCATTTTTTTTTTTTTTTTTAAAGGTGTCTAGACAAATAAATGTAAAAAGCTTTAACCAAATAAAAATAATATAATTTTCAACATTGCAGATCTTGCGTAATAAAGTGCTACTCAACAAAGCTGCGACAGCTCAATTATAATGTTCTTGCTTGTGTCATATTTCTTAAATAATATTATTATATTTAATACAAAACGGTTTAATGTTAAATTATTATTTTGAGGCTATTTGTAGTATTATTTGTACTACATTAAATATTACATTTTAATCCACAGTAGTACAGTGTTATATCTCTGGCCTTTTGTCTTCCATTGTTTTACTGATCCAGTTGAATCTAGCTTTTATTTTGCAGGAAAACTGTGATGGCATTTGAGATCCTGTCTTTATTTGATGTTAGTTTTTAATAAGCTCCTGTGAGCCAAACATTAATAGCCATATCTCTGGCATTATGGTCACAGATGTGCATTTATAAGCATTTTATGATATTCTTTGTGCAGATGTGTTGCAGTCTCGTGTGTTCCCATGTGGTGACTCTACTGTACCAGACTGTTCTGGGGGAGTCGCGGATGGATTAAATGATTACAGGGGGTCATCAACACTCATAGCAGTTTCTTCTGTGGTAGCAGAAAGATCTTTCTCTTGTCAGCCTTTTGTACTAGGAAGTCATTGTTCACCTCCCCCCTATAAATTATAAAGAACTTTTATGTCCTTTTTGGAGCTTGACAGACGTGATCTTTGTGTGGAAAATATTCTTTAAATATTCTCCTTTTGTGTTGCACTGAAAAATAACCGACTTTGCAAGATCTGGGATTGTGCATGCAAAATGCATGATGCGAATCATGAACACAGCTTCACGATTGCTGTAACAAAGCGGATCGCCGCAGTCTACCGGCAGATTAATATTGTGGAGGATGACAGTTTAAGAGATTTTATGGCCATTGCAATGAAAATGCAACCTATGTTGAAACTAGTTCTTTCAATTAATGAAACTCCCATTTAGACTTTGGGAAACATTTAGTGTGACTTGAATTGGTGATATTTTAGTGCATTTCTGGTTTCTTTGTTTGGAAAATGTTAATAAAGCATTATATTGTTACTAATTGTTTTATTTCCTAAGATGGAAATAAATGCATTTTTACAAGAATAGAAGTATATAGTGTCACAGTTCAGCTATTTCCAAATGTGCGATTAACTACAATGCTGTGGCAGGGCGGAGGGCGGTGCCGGGTCGTGATCCTACACACCCGATCCCGTATTAGGCTAATCAAGCCTTCAAGAGGGTTAAAGGTCGACTGCAGGGGATCGTGCGGGAGAGAGAGATCGTTTACGGACATGTCCGTCATGTGTGTGTTTATGTTTGTGTGCTTCAGTTTATTATTAAAATATTATTTATGTTGAAAAGCCGATTCTCGCCTCCTCCTTTCCATTGACCCCTTTACACTGGTGCCGAAATCCGGGAAGGAGGAGGGATGCCCGTCGCGGAGTCCTCGACACTGCCGTTTACCCAGGGGAGCGCCATGCCATCCACCGGGGGAGGGAGTAGACCGACCGCCCGGACACGGTGAACGGCCTCCGTCCGTGAGGCGAGTCGGGACTGGACTCCCTGACCACCTGGAGCGGTAAGGCCGCTGCCAGGGGCGGAGGAGTGTCCCCACGAGTCGCCGAGAATGTGGAGGCGCGTTCTTTCCGCCGGGGGTCGTGAGTCTGACTCCGGTCCGCCCGGGGAGACGTGGCTGTCGTCCCCCTGAGAGGGTAGAGGAGTGATTGAGGACCATGCGACGGTGTATCAGAGAACTGGCGAGTAGTTTTTTTTTCATCTCTCTCTCCGCTCTCTCTCTCTCACTGCTGTTCTCGCCTCCTCCTTTCCATTGAGCCCTTTACAAGTACATTATGCGATTAATCGTGATTAAAAAAAATTGTTGCTAGATTACATTTAAGATTTACTTTAACATGCATTTTCTCTTTCTTTCTCTCAGTCACATCTCACAGTCGAGCTCATTGGAGGAAGTGCGTGTGGATGTAGATAAGTTTATCCCTCCTGCACCGCGGAAGGTGGCGATGAGACGCGACCCGGTTCTCGGCTTCGGCTTTGTGGCAGGCAGCGAGAAACCGGTGGTGGTGCGCTCAGTGACTCCAGGTATGCCAGCAAACCAAGATGTCTATGGCCACATTTCTACAGCGTGCATGAATATAACCGTAGTCTGAAAGCAATAGGCGATTAAAGCTAAAGTACTTCATGGGCCTGTCACCTCAGTATGTGTACACACTACATTATCAATCAAAATTATACACTTTGAACTAAAGGTTTTTGCTGAAACACTTTAAAACTCTGGTGCATTTTTGGGCTGGTGCCTGCAATTGACAAGCTCACCATTCACACATACTGAAGACTAATTCCCCCTGACTTTGAAAGCATGTCATTCTGGTTCTTTTCACTCTACCTCACTTTTAAAAGTCTCATTTATTCCACTAGATGCGAAAACACTAGAAAAATATTTTCTTCTCAATATACAGATCTGAATGTAGGTGGCGCTCTAACACATTTTACCCCTCACAGATGTGCTCGTTCATAGACATTCAGTCTAATGTTCAGTTCAAGCAACACCCTCATTATTTCATTTACTATCTTGGCCTCTGAGTGGACTACAAGCTCAATTTAAGTGTCATTATAAAGCTGAGATCCTCCCCTTTGTGATGATGTAACATTTTATAGTTAGTAAATAGATTTGTTTTGCATGTGTAACGTTAGCCCGCTGGTAGTTAGTCAGTTGCATATGCTTTTCCTTTTTCCTTCTGGATCAACACATTCTCACCCCAACTCGTCACATATGGACGCTTGGGCAGTTTCGTCACTTATTGACGCGCTGGGTATACCTTGGGCATCATTTTTCAACGCGCAGGGTAGTCCGATAGACTTCTATGTATCTCTGAACCGGAGTGTGTAGCGTTGAAATTTCACGTCTTGGGTAAGCTCACGCTGCGAATGGGTTGAGAGTCGAGACGGCAATAAATAAAAATAAAAAGGAATAGGCTACAATGGCCCTCCAACTGTTTTTTTATGTTTAAAAACCCGGACGCGTCGTAAAATGACGCCAAAGGTACACCCAGCGCGTCAATAAGTGACGCCAAGGGGTCCTGCCCAAGCGTCCGTATGTGACGAGTTGGGGTGTGAGAATGTGTTGTCTGGATGGCTGTTCTGGATATCTAAGATATAATATTGGATTATCCAGCCAAGCAAGCTCACAGGCAAATAAACAATGGCTCATTTTTAAGAAGACTAGCGGCAGATATAAAGGTTTTAGCTATTTCGTGCATACAGCAGCAGTTATTGGAGCAAAAAAGAGACGATTATATTTGATGACTTACAGAAATCATATTTCACTTTGTGATTCTTATGAAAATCTTTTGAACTGTGATATTAGTGCAACAAAATAAACTATACAGTCACATTCCTGAGAATGAGAGCTTTCATTTGATATATGACATTTAGGTGCTATGTGAAGGACTTTTATTTTCAGATAAATATTTCTACCCTGTTACCTCTAGGGGGCGCTAATTTTCAACACAAATGTTTTGAGGCCTTATTTTGTGATTTTAAAGGATTAGTTCATCAAAAGATTTAAATTCAGTCATTGTTTATTCACCCTTGTTGTTATAGCACTGTATGACTTTCTTTCGTTTTTCAACAGTAGTTACGCAAAATGTGCAAGAAGGGGTGTTCAAGCAAAAACAAATGTTGTTTTGCTTCAACAGGACCATCAGCAAAATTAACGTTACCAACATTTCAGTAGTCTGTGCCAATACCAGTGAAATTTCACGGTTCTCGATACCAATTTCGATACCACAGCAAAAATATGCTAATATTATAATGTGCTATTGAACACAACAGTTTAGTTATTTTTTATTATTTAATAATTATAGTTTAATAATTATTATTTTCCAGAACTATTCAGAATTTTTTTTAAAGTTAATTCAATTTCATCATCAAAATTGTGTCTAATCAATAAATTGCTAATCAATAAAAAACTTTTATTCAACAGCCTTGCTTGTGATATTCTGATTAATTATTATAATTATTAATATTATTAGTGAATATTACATTTTACTATACAGTTGTAATATATTTTTATTCAAATTCAGGCACTTGTATTTTAGAATCGTGCTTTTATTATGACGTGTGTTTTTTGCCGGACTTTTCTGGATTAACAGTTCGTGTCATGGAGACATTTAATTCATGTCTGAAATCTCTTTACACTGGCCTTTGAGTCTGACAAATGAAATATAGGAGTGTTTGTATTTGAGATTATGGTGTTTGTGTGGTTACTATTGCTGTGATGCACTTTGGTCAAATCTATTGTTTTAAATGCAATATAAATAAAGCTGAGCTGAGATTAAAGTGCAAATGCTGTATATGTGGTTCAAAGTAGCTTAGTGCTCTTTTGTGTCATCTCGTACAACGTGAATGATTCTCAATGTCTGTGGAGTGTCTAGTGGATGACGCCTCTCTTCCACAGTAAGATTGCAGCCTTTAGCGGTTTAATAAATCACTCTAGGACATGTCACGATTTTAATTTGATTAATTGTCCATTTCAGTGTACAAGGATTAACGGAGCACTCGTTTAAAATAAGCACGTGAGCATTATAAAGCAGTCGTGTGTCAGTCATACTGCGCGCTGGTACCGGATAGAGTCGGTGCTCGGTACTAGCGGAGTTTTGGTATTTTCATGCAAGCATGCGCTGTCTAGGCACAAGTGGTTTTGGCAAAATTGCGCATGCAACGCGCCAAAAGGCTGGACCATGTGCAAGGTTCTTCTCCGGTTATTGCACCGTATGCGACCTATTATATAGTCCATTCCCTGTCAAGCACCAGCGATATATATATACAAAGACAACACATTTATAAGAGGTTGGTGTAAATGGACTGTATGCAATGAATTAGAAGAATAGAAATATGGACTTATGTTCATTAACTGCGTCCTTGTTGAATGTCAGGCATATGTTCTATGACAGTGACACGCTCCTTTTATATGCATGGAAACTTAATTACCACCAGCTGCTGGAATCTCCAAACTCTCAGGACAATAACAAATTGTGCTTTGCGCCACTTCATGATCATAAAACACACCCACAGTTTGCGTGCATACACCCACGGAGAGTGCAAACACTCCCACCCATGCCCACTTGCCATTTGTGGTGGCACGGATAATAATTCCAAGGCTCGGTTTATGTGAGTGTGCAAAGCGTAGCGCTAATTCTATGTGGATATATATATATATATATATGAATGAAAATGAAAAGAAAAAGAAACAAGACAAGTGTTGTATGTGTCTGAAAATTGTGCAGGAGGTCCTTCAGAGGGGAAGCTGATCCCAGGAGACGAAATTGTGATGATAAATGACGAGGCGGTCAGCTCGGCTCCAAGAGAGAGAGTCATCGACCTGGTCAGGTACCGAACTCGACATGAACTTGTTAGTGTGTCATACTTGATCTAGTTAGTATGCGATTCAGTCCAAACCATTAGATGTTGTTACTGACTTGCTAGTTTCTGTGCACAATAACAGTATTGATTTTACAAGTGCCCCCTCGCGGCTCAGTAGGTTTGTAGGTATAATTGGAGCAAGTACTTTTTTGCTTCAAATCAAAGTTTTGTTTTTCATTTCTTGCAGGAGTTGTAAGGAGTCCATCATCCTGACAGTGGTGCAGCCGTATCCTGTAAGTGCAGCTCTGAATCAGACCAGCAGCACTCACAGTATCAGTTCCTCTTATAGACCTGCACTGAGTGACATTAGATTGCCTCACGTGTTCATTTAGTAAACATTTTGGGTCATTTGATTATGCTGTCAGCTACTAATAAGAGTGTAGTACTCTCAGTCACTATGTTTCAATATATTTAAACTGCTCCGTACAGATAATACAACAAACATTTGCCAGTTTTGTCTGGGCTTATTACTTTCTGTGCCGGCTCTTAGGCAAAAGATAATGATCATATCTGAATAACTGAAGTGCTTTTGTGCCTGTGTTATTCCCTTCTATCCTCAGTTGCCCAAATCTGCCTTCATCAGTGCAGCTAAAAAGGCCAAGTTGAAGTCAAATCCGGTAAAAGTACGCTTCGCAGAGGAAGTCATTATTAACGGACAAGTACCGGTAAGTGGAAAACAACACGGTAACATTTTGCTTTGAAATGGACTGTTGGGAAACATGTCGAATGTCATTGTATGTGATGTGTTTCTCTGTGGAATTATTTTATTATTTTATTATTTTATTTATTTAATTTTTATTACATTACAGACAGTAACATGAACATTTTAAGTTTAAAATCATCATGAAACACCATTCAAAACACATTTTACTTTTATAATGTGACGTATTTCATTGTGGAATTATTTAATTTAATTTAATTTATTTTATTTAATTTTATTACATTTTATTACAGACAGAAACATGAACATTATAAGTTTAAATTCAACATAAATAACTGTTCAAAACACATTTTACTTTTGTAATGTGACGTATTTCATAATGGAATTATTACATTTTATTATTTAATTTTATTTTATTTGATTTTTATTTTATTACAGACAGAAACATGAACATTATAAGTTTAAATTCAACATAAATAACCATTGAAAATAAATTTTACTTTTGTAATGTGACGTATTTCATAATGGAATTATTACATTTTATTATTTAATTAAATTTTATTTTATTTAATTAAATTAAATTTAATTTTATTTTATTTTATTACAGACAGAAAAATTAACATTTTAAGTTTAAATTCAACATAAATAACCATTCAAAACACATTTTACTTTTGTAATGTGACGTATTTCATAATGGAATTATTAAATTTTATTTTATTTAATTTTATTACAGACAGAAACATGAACATTTTACCTTAATGTCATGTCCCAAAATGTGACAATATATATTGTTTTCTAAATCTTTTAACAACCAGCTGATGTTAACAGTTTATTAATGACAAAAAATAGGAATTAACATAATATATTAGCATATGATAATTACACTTTTAAAATATTTGTAAATATGCACACAAATGTGTTAGTACTGTTATTATTCAAGGGTGCATGTGCCCCACTAACGGCTCAGAGATGAAAGTCATTCGTTTCATGTGTCACTTCAGTCCTTCATTATTCATGCAGCTCAGGAGATGTTAGAAAAACGACGGTTACTGATGGTGATTTTTTTTTAATCTGCAGGAAACTGTGAAAGATAATTCTCTCCTCTTTATGCCAAACGTGTTGAAGGTGTATCTTGAAAATGGTCAAACTAAATCCTTTAAGTTTGACTGCAACACCTCCATCAAGGTATTTCAAATGTGTTTTTAGAATAGCTCAATATTTACTAATCAAAAGTTTTTTTCGTGCTTTATGAGTGCTTTATGCTTTTAAGCAGAAGCAATTTTATATAAGCAATAGAGCACTCGAGGTCTATTTTGTAAGTATAGTTACAAAAATCATAGATTCACAATGAAATAGATGCACAGTTTGAATATATTCTGATTTATTGAAGCGTTCTTAATGTTACGTGTTGGTGAATGACAGACACGTTCTTGTGGTTGATAGGACGTGATTCTGACGCTGCAAGAGAAGCTGTCGATCAAAAGCATTGAACACTTTTCTCTTCTGCTGGAACACAAGACGGAGGGATCCGCAACCAAACTAATGCTGCTGCATGAGCAGGAGATGCTGACGCAGGTTTGTTGCGCTTCTGGTGTCCTTCGCTGCAGGGCAGACCGGCGCGTCTACAGATGCTTCACATGCAATAACAACAAAATCAATACAACAACACTGTGTTTGTGCACTGTACCAACTCGTTCAATCAATTGTAAGGCGGGATTAATTTGCTCCATTATTGTTTTTGTTTATTTATTTGGGCTTACAAATAAAATGATGATAGTTCACAATGCATTTTTTTTTTTTTTAGGAATTGAACAAGGCTGACATTGTAGGATTTAAAGATGGTACATTTAGAGATTTAACTTTAGTGCTACAATTCATTAATTGCATTATTTGATGTTCATTTACAAATCAAAATATACAAATTAAATCATAATAATATTAACAGTGTTAATAATTGAAACAAATCTAACCCCTGACATGGCGCGAATTTAATATAATGATGATTGAGAGATATTCCTCAGAAGTCTGTTGTATCATATTTGATTCATGGATTTCAAAGGGGATTTTCAATATAATAATATACAAAATTTTAACCAAGCACAAGTTGCTTATATTCAGCAAATCCTCATTTTAAAACATCAGTAACAATATAATCATTAGTCACTTTTACTTTATTAAAATAATCTGTCATTTATCCCAACAGAAGAGTCACTTTTCACACAAGCCATTTTAAATAGATCGATATAAACACTGAAACCACATTTATTTCACAAATAACCACTAGATGGTGCCATAAACATGTGAAACTTGCATGCTATAGGTCGCTTGGCTCGTTAGCTTGAACAGGAGCCGTAAAACGTTGTGTATCATATTTGAAACACACGGCGTTAGATGGTTAAGAAAGGTGTAAAACGCACCTTTGCGCCACTTGTGGGTGATTTTGAGTCTCGCGTTTACACTTTGACCGCGAGGCGATAAGGGTCATTTTGGTCTGGTACCCACAGCACAAGTGCAAGTCTAATGCAACAGCATTTTCTCGAAAAATATAATGCACATATTCGGGTACAAGAGGCCACAGGTATTTTGTACAATCTTCACAGTACATCTATATTTTGAATGCACTTGCCGAGTGTTGACAGGTGGATGAACCAAAATAAACACAAGACATATTTTTAATGATTTCACTTGTGGTTCTTTTAGGTCACTCAGAGGCCGGGTTCACATAAGATGAAATGCCATTTCCGCATTAGTTTTCTTCCTAAAGATCCCGTGGATCTGCTGAGGAGAGACGCTGTTGCCTTTGATTACCTCTACGTTCAGGTATAATATGCAGTTTTCACATTTAGCTCTTATAATGCACATATATTTATCTACAAAATTCCCCAATAGTATTTTCTAGACATGTAGAATATAGTTGAATAGCATATTTTGATGTTTTATTTTGCATATTTCAAAGAGATAATACAACAAATCTTGAACAGGAGTCATTACTTCCACACTGATATTTCATGAGAAGCAACTGGCTGTCAAACACATATTGAGCTACACATTTCTGTTTTTTCAGGCTCTTTTTGAGTCTAAATAGAGGCACAACTTGCATAATTTCAGTAGCACAACCGAATGACAGTAGACATATTATACTGTTCATGTGTTAAACTTGCTATAGTTTCAACTTTCATGTTGTTTCAATGTCAAATATAAATTAAGTCAATCACTGAAACATCAGCGCCACCTTGTGTAAGAAATAACATGTATAATACTATAACATGCATTGATTTGCATTAGGGCTCGGCGATATAGCAAATGTTTGTAGCTATTATTCAAGGAATATTCCGGGTTCAAGTTTTCTTCACTTTTCTTTAAAAAAAAATAAATAAATAAATAAAAAATGGGGGTTCCAGTGAGACACTTACAATGGAAGTGAATTGGGCCAATTTTCACAGGAATGTGAAGCGTATCTTTTTATAAAAGCACTTCTATAGATTCTTCTGTTAAAACTAAAAAAGATATTGAAATCGTCGTTTTTGAAGACATTTTAGGGTTTGAAGGTTTACAGCGTTATGTCGTCATGGCAACGGAGTTGTAAAATTGGATATAGCTTTACAAAGAATAGGTTAGTAAACAACTTTATCACTCTAAAGTCATGTTAAAACACATATTGTTTATTGTTTATGTTGTTTTGTGGCTAAACTTTGAAACAGTGGTCCTCATTCATGTAACACGAGAAGAACGAATTTGTGTGTAAATAGTCCGTAAAAGCATTTCTGATGCTTTCGTATTTCCGAAACTTTAGTTTGTAAGAAGAAAATGTACAGCTGCTCCCGACTATGTGTAAATCATGTGTAAGACATCAGAACGTGTTGTGTTGTTTCAGGCAAACTGTCATGACTACGTTTGGATAAGTAATGAAAAAACTTTACTAATAATTTAAATAAGTGAAATTAACCTTAAAAATGACATAAATTAGTAAAAAAAAAATTGCATTTATTTTTCATAGTAGCATTTATTTCTCAACCCCTTACATGACTGGTTAGACCATTTTTCTATTTGATATGAGCTCTATAATTTAGGTTTCATCATTTAATAGGCATCTGTAAATCCCGTTCAGTTGATAACGGATGTTCAATGCTAATGCTGTTAAACCTATAAATAAACGCATCTCAGGCAGGAGCGTACACAATACAATGAGGACAATATAGAAACAGCTGCACATTTACAGCTTTCCGTCAAAGATCTTCTTTAGGCTTTCTATTCATTTCTCTGAATTGTAAGTGTATCACCGCTACATCGTGATTTACTCGAGAAGTTTCACGAATGATGCTGGCGATGCTCTGAACTGAACCAGAGGAGGTTAATGGTGGCGAACATCCTCCTCTCGTTCTTTACACTCATATCAAACCACTTTTATTGACTTCTTGAACTGTTTGGTTCACAAAAGAGCGTCATATGACAGCAAAACATGTGCTGACAGTAAATCCTCACTGTCTTTTAGTGTTTGCTAAATCAAAGTTTTAACGATGTAAGTGTACTTCATCCATAGAAATACTGTCATTACTGTTCCACACAGATGTTTACTAGCGAGTCTGGTGCCTTCCTTATATGGCGTTTGTGAATGAACGTGCACACGCTCCCTATTTACTAATGTTTGGAATTCACAAACATGTGTTTTACTAAGAAATCTGAGGATACGAAGTATTTGTGAATCCGGTGGAAAGTTTACGGGAAGGTCCATTTTACGCGCAAAATACATTTGATCATATATTTACGAACGTTTCATGAATGAGGAACTACTGAGAATTGTATCGTTTGTGGATTCGTCCCATCGACTTCCATTGGTTGTGTCTCAATATTTATTTAGATTTAGATTTTTTATGATATTCCTTATTTACAACGGAGAGTTCCAACTTTACGTATAGCTCAGTGATGTTCGGGAAATGTTAACAACTAAATGTATTCTCGTATGTACTTGTTTGGACACGTCCCGCTCGGTATTTTCTCATACTGTACTTTTCTTTGGCGCTTTCACATGTAAATAAAGTCATGCTGTGTTAGCCAGTGTAAGGGTGTAATCCAATTACAAAGTAATTAGTTACTATAATCAAATTACTTTTTTGTAAAAAGTAGTGTAATGAGATATATTTAAAAAATACTTGTAATCAGATTACATTTACGACGTTCAATGAATTTAATTACTTTTCAGTACTTTATAAGGTTATGCTTGTTTTCTAATATATTATTGATGTAGAATGCATTAATTAAGGCCCCGTAATGAGTTATTGTGAAGGAGAGATGTGAGGTGCTGCGTGTACATTATTTTGAATTTGTTGAGTGGAAAAGTATTTTAGAAAGTAACTCAAAAGTTAAGTAATTAGTAACGAGATTACATTTCTACTGTCATGTGCTTGGCTTATACATCACACCGGCCAGCCTTACTATAGATGATCTTATTCACACTGCCACTGAATGTGAATATCACATACTCATGTGAATGCAGAGCTGTAAAGATGTGGTGCAGGAGCGCTTCGGCTCGGAGCTGAAATACGACATGGCGCTTCGTCTGGCGGCTCTACAGATGTACATCCTGACGCTTGGCACCAAACAAACACAGAAAGTCTCTCTTAAATACATTGAGTGAGTGTTGAACTGTCTCTGATCTTCTGTTAGCTCAACCACACCTTATTTATGCATTTACTTTTTATTATACATTATAAAAGGAAAAGTCATGATTGAAGTGTCATAAAAGTCGTCCATACGTGTGCGTTATTCTGTCTTTTCAAAACATACTTCAGAAACTTCTATATAGCGCAGATGTTGCATGTTTATGGTGCTTTTGTGGTGTTTATTGTCTTTATTAGTGCACTGCATCATTCATTATGAGTAAACAATGACAGAATGTTTGTTTCTGCTGAACTATTCTTTTATCCTTGTGCTGTGTTCACATTTTGTGTTCTCAGTCAAAATTGACAGATTGCTTATAGATCTCTCATATTTTATATATCAACACAAAATCTGTCAATAAACTTATTTTTAGTGATTATAACAGGTTTTATAACAGGTTAGATATATTTTTTAAATATATAATTTTATTAATAGAAGGATTCATTCATACCGGCCAGTGGGGACAATCCTTGTGGAAAAAAGTAATAATAATAATAATAATTAATAAATTATTAATCACTTGCTTGAGCTGAACAACATATGTGTCATTTTAAAGCTTAGAATCTGGACTTTATAATCCATTTAACTGATTTAACCAATTCTTAAATAATGTTGTGCAAATGTGTTGTCTCAATAATTATAATCAGAGTTGGTAAAAACGTTTAAAGATGAGATAGTCGTGTGTTAGATATCGCTGGAAAAGTCTCAATTAGTGAAATATAATGAGAAAATTAGTTTCACTCAGAGGTCAAACTGCAGTGAGATTTAGTGAGTGAAATTCACACAAACACAGACACAATATAATATAAATAGAAATAAAGAGGAAACTCAATGCACAAAAGGGCGCTCAATACACATTGTGTATGTCCGTGTGTGTGTATGTGTGTATATGTGTGAGTGAGTGTGTATGTGTGTGCGTGTGTTTTTGTTTGTGTGTGTGTGTGAGTGTGAGCGTGTATTTATCACTTTGTGGGGACCAAATGTCCCCATAAGGATAGTAAAACCCGAAATCTTTGACCTTGTGGGGACATTTTGTCGGTCCCCATGAGGAAAACAGCTTATAAATCATACTAAATTATGTTTTTTGAAAATGTAAAAATGCAGAAAGTTTTCTGTGAGGGTTAGGTTTAGGGGTAGGGTTAGGTTTAGAGGATAGAATATAAAGTTTGTACAGTATAAAAACCATTATGTCTATGGAAAGTCCCCATAAAACATGGAAACACAACATTTGTGTGTGTGTGTGTGTGTGTGTGTGTGTGTGTGTGTATGTATGTATCTGTGTGTGTGTGTGTGTGTGTGTGTGTGTGTGTGTGTGTGTGTGTGTGAGAGAGTGTGTGTGTGTGTGTGTGTGTGTGTCTGTGTGTGTGTGTGTGTGTGTGTGTGTGTGTGTGTGTGTGTGTGTGTGTGTGTGTGTGTGTGTGAAATACAAAGTGAAATAAAACTTTAAAGAAAATGGTCAAATTCTTTTGTGTTTTCAGATACCACATGTGAACAATGTCAAGGAATTTTATTCCAATTGGATTAAGTAAAGAAAAAAGTTGAAATGACCGGAACACAGCATAAGTGTTAAATAACAAGAGGAAAAGATTAAACAAAGGCATTGCATTTTTCCCAAAACTGTTAAATCTCACTGTCTCTTTAAAGGAAGGAGTGGGGTCTGGCACAGTTTTTGCCGCCTGCAGTGCTGTCCAGCATGAAAGAGAAGAATATCAAGAAGGCGCTCACACACATCCTGAAAACTAACCAGAATCTGGTGCCGCCTGGAAAAAAGGTGAAAAAACACATGCAGCTTCATGTACAGATAAAAAGTGAATTACAAAACCATATTATTTGAGGATTTGAATTGCAATTTAACAATTCCACAATATGTATTATACAACAGGTTTTTATTATAGAATTAGGGCTTATAAAAGCAATAAGCCTTGAGAGGTTGTGTTACTGTAATTTACCGCAGTTAAACTGTTTCAGAAGGGTCAAGGGGCCTCAACACAGCCCACGGTGAAATTTAGTGTAACACATGGCCTCTTATGGTTTATTGCTGTAGTGCAGTTTTATATTGAGGTGCATTATATTCAATGTTATATATTGGGGTGATTCTCATGTATAAGTCATTTTAATTTGTATAGCGCTTTTCACAACACCCATCGTTTCAAAGCAGCTTTATAGAAAATCATGCATTAACAAAAGATGAAACTGTAATATCTATAAAATCTCTAAAGAAAGAGTCATCATTGTGTAATTAGATAAAATATGATTGTTAATCGTGTTTAAAAATAAGTAATTCAATAATAATTGTATTAATAACCCCAGTGAACAAGTTGGGGATCCTCGGTATAGCAGTTGAAACTTATTCCACAATTCCTGATAATATCTCCCAGGGGAAGCATATATAAGGAGAAAAGCAGAGGCCCTAAAACTGATCCCTGTGGCACTCCATACTTAACTTTTGTTTGGTTTGACAATTCCACATTTACATAGACAAAGTGGTAGCAGTCTGCTAAATAGGACCTGAACCATGCTAATGCAAGTCCATTAATCCCAACATAATTCTCCAGCCTATTCAAGAGAATGTCGTGATCTATCGTGTCGAATGCAGCACTTAGATCTAAAAGCACTAGAAGAGAAATGCAGCCACGATCAGATGATAAGAGTCATGTGTAACTCTGATAAGTGCAGTCTCTGTACTGTGATGAGGCCTAAATCCTGACTGAAATTGTTCATATATACTATTTCTCTGTCGAAATGAACATAGTTGGAAGGACACTACCTTTTCTAGTATTTTCTACATAAATGGTAGATTTAAAATCAGTCTGTAACTATCCAAAACTCCAGGATCAAGTTGTGGCTTCTTAATAAGCGGTTTGATAACTGCCATTTGAAAGTTTCTTGGGACATGTCCTAAGGATAGAGAGGAGATAATAAGGAGATTACAGGAGATACCTCTTTTAAGAGATTAGTTGGTATTGGATCTAACATACATGTTGTGGCTTTTGAGTTATTGATCAGTTTTGTTCGCTCTTCATGAACTAAGGCAGTGAGACACTGTTTTCTGAGGTGCTGTGACAGATGATTGCATAGTTCCAATTTCTTTTTCTCTTGTGCTGTGACATAATATCTGGTTCATTCAATGCTTTATTCCTAACCAATTTAGCCACAGTACTGAATAAACACCTAGAATTTTTGTGGTTATTTTCCATGAGTTTATAATATATAATAATACGCATATATAAAATATGGCGTCTATAAATCCTATGCTATTCTCTAGACACCAGTCAGAAATCCAGCCATTCGGTGGCACTAATCTACTATAAACCTCATCACCACAATGAGCAGGGAAGGGGCCAGAGCATATTACAGTGTCTGACATCATTTTTGCAAGTTTCACACCTTTGACATTATCTTAGTGACCTCCGACTGGCAAAGCCGGACATCGTTAGTGCCAACATGAATAACAATTTTAGAAAATCTACATTTAGCATTAGACAACACTTGTAAATTTGATCTGATGTCAGATGCCTGAGCTCCCGAAATGCATTTAACAATGGTGGCTGGACTCTCTATTTCCACATTCCTTACAATAGAATCAAATATTAAGGCTCTTTCAACATGATTCTTAAAGAATCTATAAAAGATAGATTCTCAATGGGTGCATCACTGAGTGGGGAGAATCGATTGTAATCCCTAATAGGAATGGGAGAGTGGTGTCGCTCTTCTGAGTATGTCACGTAGACGTCACCCAAATGCCCTGTTGCGGGGGCTCTAGAGCCGGAACAAAAGTGTGTGTGTTGCTCGCTGTACTACCACATCTGAAACAGCATCTACCAGATTCTCTTTCTCACTGACCTGAACTAGCATTCGGACACATGTTTCTAACTCATTAACCTTCTCCGTCAGCCTGACAAATTCCTTACATTTATCACATGTGAATCTCTCACTGCTGATGGAAGAAGCTATAGTAAACATGTGGCATGCAATGCAGGAAGCAATAACATGAGCGGATGTCATGACTTACCGCAATTGTTGTTGTTGTTGTTATGGTTGTTCTTAAGTGGCGAGGGATTGTGTTCGATGTGGTTCTCGATCAGTAGATGTTTGAGATTGATGCAATAATCCGTATAAAACACAGTGTGCTCATATTTTAGTATGAAATATTTGCCAAGTTGTTTATGAATATCTCATAAACAACATGTCTATATAATTTTATAATAATAATATAATCACACACAGGATATAAAATTTAATTATTTTTTGTTGTGTAATTTATTTATATATATATATATATATATATATATATATATATATATATATATATAATTTATTTATTTATTTATTTTTGGTGTAAAATAAGACCATTGTGTTGTTTTGGACTGTATTGTATGTTGCATTGTTATATTGAGATAAATGCATTTCAAGTCACATGTTTTTCTATTTAGAGCTACATGCTCTAAAAGAAGAACTAGACAACTGTATTTGTGTGATTTACACTTTCTGTTCCCTTATTCTGGTGGGATTTGTTTCTTTTTGTTGAAGCTGACGGCGTTACAGGCGAAGGTGCACTACCTGAAATATCTGTGCGATCTCAGGCTGTATGGAGGACGAGTGTTCAAGTCAGTATTGGTTGTAAGTGCAAACGCAAGACACTTCCTTCATTATAACCTTTCCCTTATTTTGAAAAGATAAACCTTGTTAACATGCATTAGTTCAGGTAAAGCAAAAACGTTTCTTTCTTTTTTGTTTGTCTCTTTTTGTGTGCTGTGAATTGACAGCAAGGTGAAAAACACACAGAGGTCACACTGCTTGTGGGGCCGCGGTACGGCATCAGTCACGTGATCAACACCAAGACTAACCTGGTGGCCCTGCTCGCTGACTTTAGCCATGTGAACCGAATCGAGATGTACACAGAAGACGAAAAGAACGTGAGAGTGGAGCTTCACGTCTTAGATGTGAAGGTGCGATCAAGCATATTTTTAGGATACTCAATTAATTGTTTTATGCAGTAATATGTATATCTAGGCCTAGAACACATTATTATGAAATAAATCAGATGTTATAAATAAAATACAGAACAATTGATTTTTTACCACCACATTTTGAAATTTGGGAGCATAATTGACCTTTTTCAGTGGCAAACCCTTACCAGTGGTCACACAGCCTCTCATGTTTTATTGCATTATTAAGAGTGGAAGATAGTAAATCAGATCTACACACATTTTTAAAGTGAAACAAACACTTGTTTTATGCAATATTTGTATTCTTTGGCCAAGCAAACACAGTTATCGGCCGATGTGGATAATCGCAAAATGGGCAATATAATGGTATATCACTAATTATTATCTGATTATTTATGGTTGTTTCTACAGCCCATCACTCTTATAATGGAGTCCAGTGATGCGATGAATCTGGCATGTCTGACTGCGGGTTACTACAGACTGCTGGTCGACTCACGGAGATCCATCTTCAACATGACAAACAACAGTAACACTGCAGGTGAGAGCGCTTCTGATATCATATATCATTCCACTGGTTGGATGTATATTTTTAAAAAGTTTCTTATCTATCATTTTGAGTGTTTTCACTCTAGAGGTGTTGATATGAACCCATTTGTCCTTTGAAGAGTGCAGGTCATTTGGTTCTTGTGATGAAAATTTCCAAACTTTAAACAACTTTTCAATTGTTTAAAGCTGAACAATTCGCAATTGGTATGAAATCAGTCCGTCCTGATTTGTTTACTGTCTTTGGAGTTTTGTTTTAACACAAATCCCTAGTGTGGAAACTCAGTGCTGTTAATGAAGGTTAAACTGTTATTGCATTTATTAGTGGTATTGTGACAAACATATATCTCATTCAAATCGAATGAGCACTTGCGTTCTCTCGCAATAAGTTTTGCATGCCCTCACCATAATTTGTTCCCTTGCAATAAGTTTTGCGTTCTCTCGCAATAGTTTGCTTTCCCTCGCATTGCAGTTTGCATTCCCTCGCCATAGTTTGTTCCCTCGCAATACATTTTGCATTCCCTCACAATAAGCTTTGCATGCCCTCACCATAATTTGTTCCGTCGCAATAAGTTTCGCATGCCCTTGCACTAGTATGCATTCCCTTGCAATAAGTTTTGCGTTCTCTCACAAAAGTTGGCGTTCCCTCGCAATAAGTTTTGCATGTCCTCGCCATAGTTTGTTCCCTCACAATAAGCTTTGCATGCCCTCGCCATAGTTTGTTCCCGCACAATAAGCTTTGCATGCCCTCACCATAATTTGTTCCCTTGCAGTAAGTTTTGCATGCACTCACCATAATTTGTTCCCTCGCAATAAATTTTGCATGACCTCGCACTAGTTTGCACGCCCTTGCAATAAGTTTTGCGTTCTCTCACAAAAGTTTGCGTTCCCTCGCAATAAGTTTTGCATGCCCTCGCCATAGTTTGTTCCCTTGCAATAAGTTTTGCGTTCTCTCACAAAAGTTTGCGTTCCCTCGCAATAAGTTTTGCATGCCCTCGCCATAGTTTGTTCCCTTGCAATAAGTTTTGCATTCTCTCACAATAGTTTGCATTCCCTCGCAATAAGTTTTGCATGCCATAGTTTGTTCCCTCGCAATAAGTTTTGCATTCTCTCGCAATAGTTTGCATTCCCTCGCAATAAATTTTGCATGCCCTCGCCATAGTTTGTTCCTTCGCAATATGTTTTGCATGCCCTCGCCATAGTTTGTTCCCTCGCAATACATTTTGCATTCCCTCACAATAAGCTTTGCATGCCCTCACCATAATTTGTTCCGTCGCAATAAGTTTCGCATGCCCTTGCACTAGTATGCATTCCCTTGCAATAAGTTTTGCGTTCTCTCACAAAAGTTGGCGTTCCCTCGCAATAAGTTTTGCATGTCCTCGTCATAGTTTGTTCCCTCACAATAAGCTTTGCATGCCCTCGCCATAGTTTGTTCCCGCACAATAAGCTTTGCATGCCCTCACCATAATTTGTTCCCTTGCAGTAAGTTTTGCATGCACTCACCATAATTTGTTCCCTCGCAATAAATTTTGCATGACCTCGCACTAGTTTGCACGCCCTTGCAATAAGTTTTGCGTTCTCTCACAAAAGTTTATGTTCCTCGTAATAAGTTTTGCATGCCCTCGCCATAGTTTGTTCCCTTGCAATAAGTTTTATGTTCTCTCACAAAAGTTTACGTTCCTCATAATAAGTTTTGCATGCCCTCGCTATAGTTTGTTCCCTTGCAATAAGTTTTGCATTCTCTCACAATAGTTTGCATTCCCTCGTAATAAGTTTTGCATGCCATAGTTTGTTCCTCATAATAAGTTTTGCATTCTCTCGCAATAGTTTGCATTCCCTCGCAATAAATTTTGCATGCCCTCGCCATAGTTTGTTCCTTCGCAATATGTTTTGCATGCCCTCGCCATAGTTTGTTCCCTCGCAATAAGTTTTGCATGCCCTCGCCATAGTTTGTTCCTTCGCAAGATGTTTTGCATGTCCTCGCCATAGTTTGCGTTCCCTCGAAAATAAATTTCGCATTCTCTCGCAATAGTTTGCGTTCCCTCGCAACAAGTTTTGCATGCCCTCCCCATAGTTTGTTCCCTCGCAATATGTTTTACATACCCTCGTCTTAGTTTGTTCCCTCGCAATAATTTTGCATGCCCTCGCACCAGTTTGCATTCCCTCGTAATAAGTTTTACATGCCTTCGCAATAGTTTTGCATTCCCTTGCAATAAATTTACATGGTTTTACTATAGTAACCATATTTTAACTGTGATATATCTTTTTAAAACTATAGTAGTAATACAGTAATATTAATATGTTAATAAAAATCTCTTTGTTTTGTTCATGTCTAAGGGCACGACTCAAGTGGCAAGCTCAACTACCAGGCAATCGATTGGAATTACGCTTCCGATGAGCTGCACGCTGAGTATGCTATCTGTGGGCGAAGAGACTGCAATATCGCTCCTAACACTAACGAAATTCACCAGATGCAGCATCGTGCGCATGCCGATGAGAGATCAGAGAGGACGGTCAGAGGAAGCCACGTGCATTCTCAGCCGTACTTCAGCATCCCAAAAAGCAAGCCTCAAGACTCGCCCAGAAACGCCAAGGTGTCCTTCATATTTGGTGACCCTCCGTTGGACAGCATAAACCCTCAGAACCTCGGATACCAAAGACTGATGGAGGACATTCCAGAAGTTCTAGAGGAACACAGGTACCTGTATGCCCAGCAGAAGGACTACAAGCCTCTGGAAGCTTCAGTGGAGGTTGACGGTTTCCAGTACAATTCTCACATGGTCTACGGTGACGCTAAGATTTTCGGAACTACGGAAGGCATCGAGGAGCCATTGTTGCATGACATCTGCTATGCGGAGACCACCGACGATGCCGAAGATGACGATGACATCAGTTGTGAGGAAGACATGATGATGATGATGACGGGGGAGATTAACTCTTTCTTGTCACTTTCAGAATCTAGCGACGACATCATCGATCTTACCTCCCTTCCGCCGCCACCAGAGGGCAATGACGAGGAAGACAATGACGTCCTTTTGCAATCACTAAACTTGGCGATTGCCGCTCCTCCTCCAGGGTTCAGGGATAGCTCGGACGAAGACGACCACCAAGGACCTCATGAACGAAAAAACTTTGCTTCGCTGAAAAATGACATTCCTGTGTCGCTGATTGATTCAGTGCCGACACCGGTCTCTGGTGGGACAGAGGAAGTGTTCAATGATGATGTTGTCTCCACTCTACAAGCTCTGGAGGCTTTGGCCGCCTCTGAAGAGCAGTCGCACCCACAGCCGGACAGTAGTTCAGGTTCTTACACTCTAGTGACATTCATTCACTGACGTTGAACAAACGTCCAGCCATTTTTTTTTTGTTTGTTTTTTTTGTTGCTCCTTTCATTGTTTTTATTTTCTTCAGTGCAAGCCCCATGTTTCTTATGTTTCTATTGTGTGTGTGTATTTGTTTTATTTGTGATGTAAATGGCACTTTCCACAAATAAGGTAGGGCTGAATGATCCATCGAAATAATAAAATCTAAATCAAGACCTTATGTGAATAATAAACCGCAAAGGACTGATCCATTCAACCCTGTTGCCCAAGTTATAAAGACAGAATAAAAACATTTGATCTTAAATCAGTGGAAACTATAGGTTTGTCAATAACTTAACAGCAACATTTGGCCTCAAACTAAACTAAATAAATGAGGTGGATGATGATCATCAGTTTTCTGAAGGTTAAGCACCTCCTTTTGCTGACCATTTGTGAGAGTTTCAGCCGTTTTGTACCCCTTTTGTTGAAAGGGTCAGATGTGAACTCATGTCAATTTGTTCTTTATTGTGATTCATTTTTTGTTAATTTATTTCATTATGTATGGAATTATTTGTTGCATTTCATAGTCTTAAAAGTTTTGTACAAATAAACTATTTTAAAGTACATTTGTGTTGAAATGTAGTGTGATTGCTAAAATGTTTGTCTTTCTGTGACACACAGGTGTAGAAATATCTCGCACCTTTAGCCCCGAGTCCTCATCGGATTCTGGGAATGAGACAAATTCGTCTGAAATAACGGAGAGCTCAGAGCTGACAGCAGCTCAGAAACTCTCTGAAAACTCGCTCAAAATGCTTATAGTGACAGCCGAAGGTTACCAAACGCTAGCTGAGGAGGAGACCGAATTTCGATTGACTCCCTGTGACATCAGGGCATCTCTACGAAATCAGGAAGATGACCCTCAGTCATCCGCAGTCCCGCGCAATGCTCTCCACTCGGAACACTTCGAGATGGAACCGGAAACGATGGAAACAAAGTCACTGACGGACTACTTCAACCAAATGCAAAGGGGCATGATGATGAGAATGCCGCAGGATAAGATTAAGGAGCAAGACAGCGGGGTGAAATCCAGCGGTGAATCCGAAGTCTGTCAGATGAGAATCCCAGAATCGCATGCGGAAGATATTGTTGGGAAGTTTAACAGCTTCAGTGTACACGATACCCAACGTTCCGGTCCCTTTGATCCGAGCAGGATGACTTTTGCATTTCAAGAGCCGAATCAACGATTGCACATGAGTAATAAAACAGATGAGCACATTTACTCTGAGGTGACTGGCGATAGCGGGACATTGCACACAGACAGGGTAACACAAAACGTCAACAAGATTGAGTTGAACGACTCTTCCATGTTGGGAACAGGGAAGCACATGATTGACTTGAAAGCGAGTTCACCAGCAAAAGAACAATATTTGATCGAGCGAACCCGGAATGAACATCAAACCAAAGCGGCTCCATCTGAACAGGAAGTGACACGGCTATGCGAGTATCACCTGACCAAAAGGATGTCGTCTTTACAGAGTGAGGGGATCCATTCCCTACAGAGTTCCCAGTGTTCGTCCATTGATGCTGGCTCCAGTACAGGAAGTAGTAGCTGTGTGACGCCAATGGACTCTCCTCTGTGCACGGTAGATAGTATCCACTTGCATGGAGAGTCATCTCTGAAAGGTCACGGCTATCCAAATCAGAACGTAGATGGAACGTTTTTGCGGAAGCACCATGGATCGGCCGCCACGGAGTCGACTGTTAGTGCGGGCCGTGATGGAGGCCAGAGGATGCCCAAGATCAGAGAAACTACAGGTACTGCAGACATGTATTTCTACAGATTAGTAGAAAGTTCATGAAGCAATTAATGGTTAAGTGTGAAGTAACCTAGTGAAAAAGTGATATCTATTATTATGTGGAAACTCTGAACTCTGAAACTCTCAAGTCTGGTCCACATTGCAGATAATTCAGGCCAAGAACTGTAACTTTTAAAACCGTTTAAGGGGGTCTAACAGTGAATTGCCCCCAGTAAAAGTGCTGATTGTTTGTAGATCAACACGCCGAATACAATTCAGGTTTCCCGTCTGCTTTCCTCGGGCATGAATAATGCAATGCCGGACAAATAGCACAGTTCTGCAAGTAAAGCACAATCAATAATAAGCCTTATTTACATAGAAAGGAGCCGTGTTTGAGCAGAAAGGAATGGTAATGACTTGATATAAAAACTGTTTAAGCACTGATGGCGCGACTTAATCTAGATTTTAGCCGTAATGAAGATGTCCCAAACGGGCCACCGATTGTCCCGTATTTCAACAGAAAGACTGGAATGAGCGATTTAGCAGATTTCCAAGTCTTAGGAACTCATTACAATTTCCAGATTTAGAAGTCTCAGCCATTTCTGCAATATCATTTGCAGGCTTATCGAAGACGTCATTCATTTCACTCATTATTTTATCTTGCCAAATTCTAATAATTTCAGACATCCAGAAGCATGAGACATAAATCCGACTAGAAGCTCTCCATGAACTAATATATCCCTCTCTCTTTCCTACCACCAGTGTAACATGCTGCAAAGAAGACAAAACAGAATTGTCTTCTGCTCTCACGGTACGTCCATGTTCATCCATAGCACAGATTCCTACGTGCCAAACCAGAGGCGATCGGAGGTCTAAAATGCTTCCCGGATGATTCCTGCACTCGGCCTCAAAAGACCCCGCCCCCGCTCTGGCTGCCTCAGGGAGGCAGAAATGGAATTTTAATCGGAAAACCTTTGGCTCAGGGAGCATTGACACTTTCAATGGAAACTGCGACATGTAGATGATCATAATCACATCAGCCAAATCACTAAACCTAAAAGGAGCCGATTATGAGATTTAGAAACCTGTTGTTCTTAAAGTCAACATGAAATGCAGTTCTCAAATCATCCTTTGGGAATTGATTGAACTGCAAAAAAAAAAAAAATATATATATATATATATATATATATATATATATATATACTTATAAAAGAGTATTTTTGTCTCATTTTCCAATAAAAATATCAAAACATCCTTAAAACAATAACAAATATTTGAGAAGCAGAATGGAGTAATATATTTAAGGTCTTGTTTACAGGGAAATCTAATAAAAATTGGTAGGATTAATGCTTATAACAAGAACAAACTATTTGCCAATGCACTAAGAAAAATAAACTTGTTTTCTTTTTTAATCTAGTTTTTTGTTTTACTTTCCCCATTGGAAAATCTTTTTTTCTTGTAATAAGCATAAATCCCATTCAATTTTTTGTTACATTTTTGCTGAAAACGACTAAATGTTTTCAAGTGAATTTATCCTGTTTTATGAATATTTAAATATTTTTACTTGAAAACGATGATTTATTTGTGGTGTTGGTGTTAGTGGGTTTTGTTTTTCAGATTGGCGTTTGGAGGGGAGGAGATTCCGATGTCAGCTGAAATGGAAAGTCATTTCAGAGGTTGAGCACGTTATTGCATCTTGATAAAAGATGACAAAGTCAAATAGATTTGTCAAGACACACTTTGATGTCTGAACATTTGAAATGGATTTAAAAGTCTGAGTACACGAGTTTTGACAGTTGCAGTTTCCGAACATTCCGTGACAGTCTTGGTCCATTTGAACATTCCGTCAATACAAGTCTACAGTATTTTTGGAATTTTCAAAGTCTGATCAGGTAGAAAAGACAGAGCACATTAAATCTGATCAGTCTGAAGGTCTGTACCAAGTTTGGTGGATGTAGCTTGAAAGCTCAAGGAGCAGCTACAATTTATAATTTCGGTCTTTGTTTGGGGAATTTTGGATAACTCAAAACCATATCTGTAAAATATCAGTATGTTGGCTTGACATTAATGTGCATCGATGACTATGTCGAAAAATAAATAGGGTCAACTTTGATTTCATGTTGACTTTAAACTTCTAAAGGGCGTAAGTGAATGACAGATTCACTTACAAACATGTTTCAGTCTCCAGTACGATGACTCCATGACTTTGTCACCGTTGGAACAAGACGTGCCTATGTCCATATTGTTTTGAATCACGCGCACACGAAACAGATTTCTCTGCGAAATCGTCACAGCAGTCACTTAATCTGTTTTAGCCACATTTTCTGTCTAATTTCTCAAGACTGCATGTATTTAAAGCAAAAGGACTTTTCAGAGTGCTGTTTGGGGTGAAGTCACGGCAGCGGTAGCTCTACATGCATGATGTGGAGTTTAGGGGAATCAGAAAGTCACTTTATTTACTCGCTGGAAGGCTTTGGGAAGTTATTTTGATGATCACATTGGCAGTTGATTATGCTGTTATTTGGTGGTAGCAATGGCCATATTTTTTGCCACAGTATAGCCATAGCTTAACACACCTGCGTTTGTCATGAAGGTCTAGGCATTCGAGGGAATCTGGCCATTGCAATTCATTGGGGTCACATATGGCTTGTGTATATGTTGTGTAATATGTAAAATGAATTCTACAATGCATAGAATTTTTAAAAGAACATTTACAGTACATATGTATTCTGTATATAAATACGACACTACCTTATACAGTAGATGCATCCCATGTTTGTTCCATGTATTTATTTCACATTTATTGTGAGTTCCACATTGAAAAAGACACGAAAAAGCCACTATACAATCTATAAACCGCGTATAAAGTTCACTTCCTACTGTATACCATTTCTATTCATTTGTTATTGTGTTCTTAATGCACTGACATTCACATGAATACATAAAGTCAACATGAAATGCAGTTCGAAACCCATTTTACTTGCATAATCTGACATGTTTCGTATATATACCGGTATATAACTAAACACTTGTAGGGCAGTTGAATTATATCCATTGGACATAGATTGGATCTCTAAAAGGATGTTCAACCCAAAATCAAAGCAAGTTATTATATTTTGATGAAAGATTACAAAGACAAACTTTGTTTTATTTAAAATAAACACAATGCATTAAGAAAGCACATAGACTGAATTTTGATTTCATGTTGACTTAATAATAAACGTATTTTGCATTATTTAAATGGTCATTAAATATTTCAGATTGGTTACAGTGATTTTTTTACAGTGTCTTTATTTCATTTAAATAGGTAAAAGAATCATGTCATTGTGGATCCTGTCATTATTGAAGTCATTTATGAAAAATCTGAATGGTGGTGTGTGAAATATTTTCCTTTTGTTGCTTCCTCCTTTGGAGCTCAAGAACTGTAGTGCTAGACAGAAATGTTGATGGTTTCGTGACTGTCGTGCTTCTCTTCGTTGTGGTTTTGCTTTCATTTATGAAGAAACTTCAGTAGAGCTTGAGAAAACCTCTCAGATGTTGTTTTATCTCTAGCACTAAAATATGAATAAGGGTGAAAGTGCAGTTGTTCCTCTTTATGCTATTTTTAAAGACAGTTTTAATTCATACATTTATAAATCATACATGTTCTGGGTAACTGCTGATAGTAGTTGGGTAATACAATTGCTGTGCAGAATCACAAGGGAAAAGGTTTGGACAGATACAAGGAGTACCTAAATATCTTGTTTGTAAGATAAAGAGGATCTTAAATTGTTGAAATATATTCACTCTCACTTTTGTTTGTTGTTTATGTATATATATATATATATATGTATATGTATATGTATATGTATATGTATATGTATATTACAATGGTCAGTAACACCCGTGCTGGAAGTAATTGGGGGTGTAAGACTGGGAAAGCAGCCAATACAGGGATCTGAACATGTTTCCTGTGCAACGAGTCACGAAGGGCGAAAATAATTTTTGCTCTGATAAAGATGGTAAGTACATCATATTTAATTCATTTACAAATGGCAAAGGTCAGGGCTCTCTATTGCATTCGTAGTTTGATTTTTTTCCACCAATGTGGTTTGATGATGCCGAACGTCAGGGAAAGTGTTTGGTGCCTCTTATGGGGCTTTTCCACTGCACGGTACAACTCGACTCGACTCTGCTCGCCTTTTGGGGGTTTTCCATTGTGGATAGTACCTGATACTTTTTAAAGTATCACCTCGGTCGAGGTTCCAAGAAAGCCGAGCCGATACTAAATGTGACGTCAACCCTGCTGATCACTGATTGGTCAGAGAGAATCGTCACTGGATTTGCGACACGGGACATTAACCCGCTAGTTTTACAGTTAGCAACAGCGATAGCAGTATCATTCGTTCACGCGACTTTCGAATTGTGAGAAAAGAAATGACTGTGCGCAAAACCACGCCGTGGTCTATATACGATGTGCAGACGGTCCACTCAGTAGCGATGAGCGAAACGATAAACTCTCTCAGGAAGTGTCTCAGCTGTTGGACGTACACGGCTACCGCCGGACCTACCAACAGTGAAGGGAAAAGTAAAAAAACGTAAAAGTGGAAGTGGTTCGACCAAATGGACGCTATCTGGATTGGCGAGCAATGGGACGGAGAGTGCCCTGGACTCGGTCACGGCGTTGTTGGTGTTCATGATGGGGGATGGGACATTTTGTTACGTTAACTCTATACTCTGCTTGAAAGCTTCACTTTATTTAGTTGAGCAGCTATGGGAAAGCTTCTGAAAGAACCAGCCCAATTTAACTGTTACACTTGTGTAAAATCACCATGAACAACTGCTTCATGCAGCACAATGAGCTAACAGCTAACAGCTAGCGGTCCTGTTATTGTTTATGGTCTGTAATATTTGTGTCGCATTTAAGATGATGTCACGGCAGTAGAGGCGGCGAAACTATGACGATCAGCCTATAATCCCGCCCACGTTGATGTGGCACTAAACTGCAGTGGAAATGCAAGCTCAGAAAAGTAAAGCGAGTCGAGATGATCCGTAACGTGCAGCGGAAAAGTGCCATTTGTGTTGGTACAACAAGGCAACGTTCCTTAACCGACTGCAGGCCTCTAGTGGGGTAATAATTATTGCTTTCTTTCAGATGATGGAAAACATTTTTATGGTTGTTCTCACATTCTGCTCACCAGAATGATTTATCTCTGGCTAGTAACGGGAGCGAGGTTAGCGTCAACTGCACTGAGCGAGGCCTAACCGAAATCCGATTGGGAATTCCCATGAATACCACTAACCTGATGCTAACTATCAACCACATACCACACATCATGAACAGCTCGTTTCACAACCTGGACAACATCACTGAAATTGACCTGCGATGCAACTGCGTACCGATCAAGGTTGGTCCCAAAGACCACGTCTGCACACAAAGTTTGACGACTGACAACAGCAGCTGTAAGCTAAAGAAACTGAAGTCCCTTTACCTGGATGGTGACCAGCTTTCTGGCATACCAAAGGGTCTTCCTTTTAACCTAGTGCTCTTAAGCCTAGAGGTCAATAGTATTTTTTCAGTTCTTAAAGAGGACCTGACAGAACTGAGGAATATAGAGATGCTGCACCATGGCCAAAATTGCTACTTCACGAATCCCTGCAACACATCATATTACGTTGAAGAGGATGCGTTTTTGCTGCTTGACAAAATGACTTTGCTCTCTCTGAAGTCTAACAATTTGTTCCACGTTCCACACAAGCTACCATCCAGCCTGTACAACAACAATATTCAGGTGATAACGGAGAAGGATTTAGAGAACTTGGAGCTAGAGATATTAGATCTGATTGGGAATTGCCCACGCTGCTATAACGCGCTTTTCCCATACAGGGCTGGACTGGGAAGAGAAATTGGCCTGGAACTGGCCGAAAAGTTAGCCAAAAGCTGTTGAGCGTGGGGGGTCACTGTCCTTTTCTGCATATCGCGGCACCGTTTTGTGGCCCGTTATGCATATTATCTTAGCGCGCCCGGCCCACTCGGTTCTCCCGATGGCCAGTCCGCCCCTGATCGGCCCAAAAGTGAGTCGGCCCACCGGAAAAATGCCTGTTCACATGCAATTCATGCCCAAATAATGCCCCACTTCAGATACACGAGAACTCCAAGAATTGCTTCGGCTTCACAGTAACTCTCTAACAAACACACTTTTTGGCATACCGGGCATTTTCCCGGTGGGCTGACGCACTTTGGGGCTGGTCAGAGGTGGACTGGCCATCGGGAGAACCAAGAGGGTCGGTCTGTTGGCCGCAGCAAACTAAAATGAGCTGCCGCGTTATGCAGAAAAAGACCCCCCCCCCCCTCCCCCGCTGGAAGCTCCTGGTACAATTCACGTAGGTTTGGATCACTTTATAATTCCTCAGTTCTTGTGGATTATCTGTTTAATATGTTGTGAGGCAGTGCTATATTCAGGAACAAAGTACGAGCGAGTAGAAGATTTTCTCCTGGGTTTCTCTTTAAGTAGATCGTTTTGTGAGAAGTACGTCACTTTATTTAAAGCCAAATCCACCAATTTTTTCTGGCATCCTGTGTTCCTAAAGCGATCTGTTATACCTGTGGCAAGAAGTTCAAAGACCTGATCTTGATCATATACGCGTCATGAGTTATATTGTCTTTAATGTGTTCTGGGTGAACTCTCTTTGCATGTAAAATATGTGGATTACAGACAATTAATTAAGATTCTTGTTTGTAACAAATCTGCATATATTCATAAAAACTTGAACAAGCCTCCTGGACGTCCTACTATCTCCAATAATGGAAGCCTTTTGAACCCATCTACACAACACATCGACTTCTTCATTAAACCTTTGGGATCTTCCAGCATTTATTCAAGACACAGCGGATGTCATTAAAAATGTCAAACAATTAGGAACTATTATTTCGTCATCTTACTTTGTAGTAATTGGTGTGGAGGCATTGTATACCAATATTAACCATGATGAAGGTCTTAAAGCATTGAGACACTAATCGAGATCAAGGCCAATAGAAGAGAGTCCTCTCACAGACTTAATTCTAACACTTACGGAATCGAGGGCACTGCCATGGGAGCTTGTTACACAATCTGTTATGCCCCTAGTTACACAATCTGTTTTTGGGCGTTTGGGAGGAGTTTGTCTTCAATGCTGTTGCTAATCCTTTCCATAATAAGGACTAGTGGTGGACTAGATATATTGATGACATGCATGATTTTTGAGGAAGTGATACCGAATGAAAAATTTTTTTTAATTCTACAGACATCAGTATTAAATTGTGCCTTGAATATATACTCAGCAAAAAAGGAAACATCTTCTCACTTTCAACTGCTTTTATTTTCAGCAATCTTAACATGTGTAAATATTTGTATGAACATAAAAGATTCAACAACTAAGACATAAACTGAACAAGTTTCACAGACACGTGACTAACAGAAATGTCTAGAAATGGTTGGAAATCAAAAGAAATTAAGTACTTCAGTGCATCTCCTCCTCATGGACTAAACCAGATTTGCCAGTTCTTGCTGTGAGATGTTCCCCCACTCTTCTACCAAGGCACTTGCAAATTCCCGGATATTTTTTGGGGAATGGCCCTAGCCCTCACCCTCTGATCCAACAGGTCCCAGACATGCTCAATGGGATTGAGATCTGGGCTGTTCACTGGCCATGGCAGAACACTGACATTCCTGTCTTGCAGGAAGTCACACACAGAATGAGCAGTATGGCTGGTGGCATTGCCATGCTGGAGGGTGATGCCAGGATGAGCTGCAGAAAGAGTACCACATGAGGGAGGAGGATGTCTTCCCAGTAACACACAGTGTTGCGATTGCCTGCAGTGACAACAAGCTCAGTCTGATGATGCTGTGACACACTGCCCCAGACCAAGATGGACCCTCCACCTCCAAATCGATCCCGCTCCAGAGTACAGGCCTCTGTGTAACACTCATTCCTTCGATCATCACCCCTGGTGAGACAAAACCACGACTCGTCAGTGAAGAGCACTTTTTGCCAGTCCTGTCTGGTCCAGCGATGGTGGGTTTGTGGCCATAGGTGACGTTGTTGCCGGTGATGTCTGGTAAGGACCTGCCTTACAACAGGCCTACAAGCCCTCCGTCCAGCCTCTCTCAGCCTAGTGCGGACAGTCTGAGCACTGATGGAGGGAATGTGCGTTCCTGGTGTAACTCGGGCAGTTGTACCTGTCCTGCAGGTCTGATATTCACATGTACCGATCCTGTGCAGGTGTTGATACACATGGTCTGCCACTGCGGGGATGATCAGCTGTCCTTCCTGTCTCCCTGTAGCGTTGTCTTAGGCGTCTCACAGTACAAACATTGCAACTTATTGCCCTGGCCACATCTGCAGTCCTCATGCCTCCATGCAGCATGCCTAAGACACGTTCACACAGATGAGCAGGACCCTGGGCATCTTTCTTTTGGTGTTTTTCAAAGTCAGTAGAAAGGCCTCTTTAGTGTACTAAGTTTTTATAACTTTGACCTTAATTGCCGTCTGTAAGCTGTTAGCATCTTAACGACCGTTCCACAGGTGCATGTTCATTCATTGTTTATGTTCATTGAACAAGCATGGAAAACTTAAAAAGAAACCCAGGAGAAAATCTTCTACTCGCCTGTACTTTGTTACTGAATATAGCACTACCTCACAACATATTAAACGGATAATCCACAAGAATTGAGGAATCATACAAAGTGACCCAAACCTACCTGAATTGTTCCAGGAGCTTCCAATTATGAGCCATAAAAAGACAGGTATTAAAGACAGACTTGAGAAGTTCTTTACCTGCAATTACAAACACTGCATGATTGGACAAATACATGGGACGTTTAAATGTGGACATTGTATCCACTGTGAGAATGTTACTCAGACAGTCTTTTGTGGATGTCTTTACTAACAAAGCTTTTTCCATTAGATCATTCATCAATTGTAAGAGCACACGTGTTGTTTACAGGCTTGAATGCCCCTGTCATTGTTTATATGTGGGCCGAACTGAGCATAGATTGCAAGATAGACTGTAGGATCATAAAAATGCAATCCATATAGAACATAAAGATTACCCTATGGCAATGCATTACGCATCTGTACACTGAATTTTCATTTAAAAGCCACCACTTTCCCAAACTAGATTTGACTTTCCTGTAAGAATATTTCTCTCCCCTTAAATAGTATCCAAATCGTTACAGAGCATTTTGAGTGTAGGACAATGATGTATTAGGATTATGTTATGTTGTTGGCCCTCTATACACAGTCTGTATGTGCTGACATGCATGAATATGGGGTTTATACATGAATACAGTTGTTGATGTGTGTTGTTGTTTTTTATATATATATAAACTTGCATGCAACAGTATATAAAATTACAAATTTTATTTGTAAGGCTGTGGTATTTAAAAAGGCGTTTCCCCTTTAATATTTTGTGCCTGACACACAGGAAGGGTGTTTGAGAAATGCATCAGTGTGCAGTCACTGTTTTTTTAACCATTTATAATGTCCTATGTGACTAGCCAATTGACGATAAAGACCATTTTCTACCAGAAGAAGTGCCTTGGACTATTTCCCTGAATTGCTATGATTGAAACCCAATCAAAGAGCACCTTTTGGGCAGCAAGCAGCACTACAAAATGTATTTCTTCTGATCATTTTAGAACTGCGCAGATGAAGTTGTTGACGATAGTACAGTTCCACATCACTTTTAGTAAATGGGTAAAACAACATAATTTCCATCAGCTCTATTTTTGCAACAAATTGCATTGCTCCCTGAAAGATATTACTGAAATAATCTCGAGATATCTCACTTGTCTCTGTGACAGCTCTAGACTTTATAAACATGTGTCTAAAATGTGTCCACAGGCCGCGGTTTCTGCCACTTTCGACATGTCAATCATTTTGCAGGTTCTTATAGTATTGTAGTTGCATCGAATTATTGAGGCTTAATGCCATTTTTATGCCATGTTGTACATAACAGTAGTCAGTTGAGGGCGCTATTTTGCTGCTGTTGCTTTTACATCCGTTTCTGCACGATGTTGGTCTCAATTAAGCTCATTTGGTATCTTTGGGTTTTGGAAAGAAGTGTTGAAGCACCTCCAGATTATCACCGATCCGCCACCAAAGTTCACAGTGGGTGCGAGACACTGTGGCTTGAAGGTATCTCTGGGTCTCCGTCTAACCATTGGATGACCAGGTGGAGGATCGGTGATGATCTGGGGGTGCCACAGCAAGGATGGAATCTAGCAGATTGAATCAAGCCACGTACAAGGTTATCCAGGAAGGAAACATGCTTCCTTCTGCTCTGACGATGTTCCCCAACTCTGAGGATTGTTTTTTCCAGCAGGACAATGCTCCATGCCACACAGACAGGTCAATCAATGTGTGGATGGATGACCACTGGATCAAGACCCTGTCATGGTCAGCCCAATCTCCAGACCTGAATCCCATTGAAAACATCTGGAATGTGATCAAGAGGAACATGGATGCCCACATGCCATTAAACAAAGCCGAGATGCTTGAATATTTGCACCAGGAGTGGCATAAAGTCACCCAACAGCAATGTGAAAGACTGGCAGAGAGCATGCCAAGACCCATGAAATCTGTGATTGAAAATCAGGATTATGCCGGCAAATATTGATTTCTGAACTCTAATTTAAAACATTAGTATTGTGTTGATTAATAATGAATATGAACTTGTTTTCTTTGCATTATTGGAGGTCTGAAAACACGCCATCTTTTTTGTAATTTTGACCAGTTATTCTGCAAATAAATGACAATATTTTTTATTTGGAATTTGGTAGTAATGTTGACAGTACTTTATAGAATCATACAGAAATGTTAGTTTTACTCAAACACATACATATAAATAGTAAATCCAGAGAAACTGATCATTTTGCAGTGGTCTCTTTCATTTTTTCCTATATATACAAAGAATTTGTCTTGGTGACAGAGGATTCCAGTGCATATATACATATATATATATATATATATATATATATATATATATATATATATATATATATATATATATATATATATATATATATACAATATACAAATATACTAATTAGCCATTACAATATTCAGGTTGTGGCCCTTTCTTCTTCCTTATTTCTAATGTTATAATTACTATGGAAGAAGAAAGGGCCACAACCTGAATATTGTAATGGCTAATTGTTATGATGTAATTGTAATTAATCGACTGTTCATTAGTAGTTATTCAATAGTTATTTCTCCTGATGCTGAATTAGTAGATCATTAAAAGTAGTTCATCAGGAGGCATGACTGAATTCAATAGTTATTGATTAACTAATTCTTACTTAACACAACTATAAAATGCTATCACATACTGATTAGTTAACACATCTTCCTTAGTAGTTAATAGTCGTGACTTAAGTGTTAATGAAGAATTACCTATTAGTTCTGCAGTAATTCCTTATTAGTTATGCATTAAGTAAGATACAGTATTCTAAAATGTTACCCAAATCTGTTATATACAGAAGCAAGGGAATGTAATGGCAGAGGATATATATATATATAAATGTTTAACATTTTTAACACAAAAGACGCAGGAGTTGCTGGAAATCTGATGACCAGGGCTCTTCAAAAAGGGGCTTTTCCTGTTTTGATTTCTAAATTAGAGCCAGTAACGTATTTAAAAGTGCATGTGACTTACGTGATCTATGTGTATGAGGAAAATGCACGATGTAGGAAGCACTTCCTCTCTTGCACTGACAACCAACAAACTAGCTTTCGCCTTTGTGGTCACTGCACTAATCCACCACAAACCAATAATATATAGGACTGGAAAACAATGAATCAAACCAATTTATTGTGGGCATTAAACAGAAAATGAAAAATGTAAACGAGTCTGTGCACTGCCAGGTGGCATCACTTTTGGAATAAAAAAAGTGTCAAAACAGACCCTGGCAGTTATAGCAAAACTTCCCCTTTCACACATACAACTGTAAATGCATCACCACGCGCTGCTTATTCTGTGTCTAAGCGCTGTAAATCTCACACCAGGACTTAAAATAGACATTGCTACCATGGTAAGGAAGTGTTATTTACTGAATTAATGAGCAAATATTCAGGTTTGAAGACTTTATTGTAGGTATAATAGGATGTTGTCATTTGTGTGGTTGTTTTAAGGAGATCTGATGTGTAGATAGCACGTTATCTCAGTGGGTTTGTGACTTTTAGCCTCTTAAATAAAGATGTGCAACTGTATACCCAAGTAGCACTCGTTGCGTTTTTGTTTCTATAAAAGTGTGGATTAGTCTTTATATGATTATTCATTTTAAAAGGCAGTTCTCTAAACTGAAAGCTCTGTTTGCTACACATCAACAATGTACTGTATTACCTTTAGAGATCAACGATATGATACAGATGACTTTAACGTTTAAATAACCGATAACAGATATACAGAATCGATTTTAAGTTGTTCATTTGGGATTTTTTGACACAATGTACATCAGACTACAGTAATAGGACCAGAGTATTCGTTATAAATATTTTCATTATAGCCATTTAAAAAAAAATTGTTGGTGAACCTGATTATATGCAACTGAGAACTGATTAAGAAGAAAAGTGTGAATATCGGTAACATGATATCAGTCAGATTTGTCAAGACAAACTTTGATGTTGGCTTGATAAAGCCTTGTCTGAAAGTTGCTAAAAGATGGATGGATGATGGATGGATGAATGTATGGATGGATTGATGGATGATGGATGGATGGATGGATGGATGATGGATGGATGGATGTATGGATGGATTGATGGATGGATGGATGATGGATGGATGATGGCTGGATGGATGGATGATGGATGGATGGATGGATGGATGATGGATGGATGGATTGATGGATGATGGATGGATGGATGTATGGATGGATTGATGGATGATGGATGGATGGATGGATGATGGCTGGATGGATGGATGATGGATGGATGGATGATGGATGGATGGATGGATGGATGATGGATGGATGGATAGATGGATGGATGATGGACTGGATGGATGGATGATGGATGGGTGGATGATGGATGGATGATGGCTGGATGGATAGATGGATGGATGATGGATGGATTATGGATGGATGATGGATGGATGTATGGATGATGGATGGATGATGGATGGATGTATGGATGATGGATGGATGGATGGATGGATGGATGGATGCTGGAAGATGGATGATGAATAGATGGATGGATGGATGATAGATGGATGTATAGATGATGGATGATGGATGGATAGATGGATGGATGATGATGGATGGATGGATGGATGTATAGATGATGGAAGATGGATGATGGATGGATGGATGGATGTATAGATGATGGAAGATGGATGATGGATGGATGGCTGGATGGATGGATTGATGGAAGGATGATGATGGATGGATGATGATGGATGGATGGATGGATGGATGGATTGATGGAAGGATGATGATGGATGGATGATGATGGATGGATGGATCTATAGATGATGGAAGATGGATGATGGATGGATGGATGGATAGATGGATTGATGGAAGGATGATGATGGATGGATGGATGGATGGATGGATTGATGGAATGGATGGATGATGGATGGATGGATGGATGGATGGATGGATTGATGGAAGGATGATGATGGATGGATGGATGGATGTATAGATGATGGAAGATGGCTGATGGATGGATCAATCAATCAATCAATCAAATTTTATTTGTAGAGTGCCTTACAACAGCCAAAAGGTGCACAAGGCGCTTTCCAGTAAAAACATCAATAGACAACAGTATATAAAAAACATAAGTGTACATAAAAATAGCAATCGAGTCAAGTCGGAGGCTACGTGTTAAAAGCTTGTCTAAATAGATGTGTTGTCAACTGCGATTTAAAAACACTCAACATGGTGTTACTTCGTAAGTGTGGTTGAGTGCGTTCCACAGTTTTGGGCCCTGGACGGCAAATGACCGACCTCCCAAACTTTTTATATTTAGACTTTGGAATCACCAGAGAGGTGTGTTCAGAGGAGCGCAAGGTTCTGGCTGGTTGGTGGACCGTTAGTAATTCTGTGAGATAGGCCGGGGCCAAACCATTGATGGCCTTGAACACGAACAGCAGGACCTTATACTCCACCCTAAACCGCACCGGGAGCCAGTGGAGCGAGCGGAGGATCGGGGTGATATGTGCGCTTGGTGGCATTGCAGAGGAGACGTGCTGCGCGATTTGTACCAGTTGAAGCCTACTGAGAAGTGATTGATTCAATCCAATGTAGAGGGCATTGCAGTAGTCTATCCTCGAACTGATGAAGGCATGAATGGCTTTTCAAGGATCAGCTGCTGGACAGAAATGGTTTGACCTGACTCAGGAGCCTTAACTGGTAAGAGCTGGCATTCACAACTGCACTAATCTGTTGATCGGACTGCATACCTTGATGATGGATAACATCCAGGTTGCGCATTGGGTGCAAACTGAGGTGTTAGATGGACCAAGACTGATGATGGACCTATTGGATGAGTCTGGATTGAACAGAATGTACTCAGTCTTTCCTTCATTCATATGAAGGAAATTCTGGGAAAGCCACTGTTTGATGTCCTGAAGGCAGTTATGCATGGATGGATGGATAGATGGATGGATGATGATGGATGGATGGATGGATGATGGATGGATGGATGGATGGATGGAAGGATGATGATGGATGGATGGATGGATGGATGTATAGATGATGGAAGATGGATGATGGATGGATGGATGATCGGATAAAACCTTTATATTGTAACCTAAAGCCATGTTAAGGCTGACCTTGTTTATTCATTTACATTTAAATTTTTGGACATATGGAGTTTCAATAGTTTTTGCCCATTTAAACATTTCGTCAATGTAAATCAATGGGATTATTCAGATTTTTTGTGATCTGCTCTGAGGAAACCGTAATTCCAATCTAACCGAATAGCAAACTTAACCAGTTGATACGCACCCCTTTATGAGCACAAACCATGAAAATGACATACCTGAACTGAAATGGTTGTATTTACGGGACTCTTTGGAGTTTGGACACAGTTGTGGTGTCTTTAGAAAGAGACACTTTGGACTATATTTCACAAGTTTCAGAATTAATATTTGTTGTTATTTATTAAAGTTAGAGAAGCTGAAGTTTATAGTAATGGAAATATTTTGTGCTGAACATGTTTTTATAATCTAAAAAAACAACAATAAAAGTGCCAAAACAACCCAGAAATACAATGTTCCCAAAGTCACGAGTCTAAAGAAGTTTTGTTTCTAATCTGAAGATGATTTAATAATAAATGAGTTCCTGCAGCTTTAATCTCTGTAAAATCTCTGGAAGTGTTCAGAGTAAAATTAAGCTCCGCCTCTCAAGATCGACACTAAATCTGACGGCACTGCTCGACTATTATGAATAAAACTACACTACATTTTTAAAAACAGACTTTGGAGACGGGCTGGTTTTGTTTATGAGACTCTAATATATCAGATCATAAACAGTTTTACAACATGAATGCTGCTCAGATTGCAGTTTGATGAAGAACGATGATGAAGGCGAGATCTCATGTAAACAATGGAGAATATATCAATATTTCTCACATTTATCACTTTTATGGACAAAAAGTGTGATTGGATGTTTTTAATGAACGCTTGTCATGGACGATTGACTCAAGTGTGTTGAACTGGATTCATCTGGCGATCGTGTTTTCATAATAATGTCCCGCACAAATAACTCAATTACTGTTTCTGGAGGATTACTATCGTGAAACAGAGATCGGATATCAATGTTGAACCCTTTGACCTTTGAAGAGATGTATCATTTGTTAACATTAATTACATTTATAGATGGTAAATTACATATTAAATGTAAGCAGAGTGACGTCACCACCGCGTGCAGGGAATTGCATATCAACAAGTTAAGTCTAAAGGTCTGTGCCGATTTTGGCGATTGTACCTTTAAAGCTCTAGGAGTCCTAGTTAATAATTGGACAATCTTTATTTTATTTTTATTGTATTTTTATCTCAACGATTTACACTCTGCTTTTTATATTTCAACAGGTTTCTTTGTCGTATTGGTTTACATTTGCCGGTTTGCTGATTATGACATTGAAGATCACACTTATTATGTGTCAAAAAGACATGAGGACCATGAAGGCTAAACTCTGTGACGTACATGAAAATGTAACCACGCAGACGAGGGAGGTTGACTGCCATGGACTTGGACTCCGAGCGATGCCATTTTTCACAAAAAATACAACCAGCATTAACCTATCGGAGAACAAGATCAATAATTTAACCTTTGGAGATTTTAAGGACCTCAAAAATCTGACCGATCTAAATCTGAACTGGATGAACATGAATCGGGAGGTTATTGTTGCCGTTGGGGTATTTTCGAATTTGACCAAGCTTCAAACGTTATTGCTCAGTGGAATGGCCCTGAGTTATGTACCAAAAGAACTTCCAAAGAGTTTGCGTGAACTAAAGCTGGTGGAGAACAAAATCATCTCGCTAAACGCAACAACCTTCTTGCATGTGAAAAATCTGACAAGTCTTTACCTTTCAAAAAACTGCTACTACTGGAAACCTTGCTTGAGGGATTATTATATTGAAAATGGAAGTTTTTCCATGCTAGCCAATTTGCAACATCTCACTTTGTCTTACAATAACTTAACTCATGTCCCTCGAGGACTACCTGCCACCTTGCAGAAACTGGAACTTGCTTCAAACAGAATAGCACACATCGGAGAGCATGATTTCCAAGGACTCAGCAATCTGATAAGTCTAAATATCCAAGGAAACTGTCCGAGGTGCTACAATGCTCCATATCCCTGCGTTTCTTGTAAAAAAAATGCCATTGTAATTCATCCAGAAGCTTTTGCTAACCTTGGAGAACTCCAGATACTGAACCTCGCAGGAAATTCAATCATTCAAATTCTTCCTGACTGGTTTCGAAGCATCTCAAAGCTCGAAGAGCTCTATCTTTCTTACAACTTCTTGTCAAAGGCTGTTGCTGAACATGGTTTCTTGAGTAATCTACCACTTCTGAAGAAACTCGACCTCTCATTTAATTACGATCTCCAGAGTTATCCTGATACTGTGAAGCTATCACCCAGTTTCTCGAACTTAACCTCGTTGAAGACGTTGCACATTCAGGGTTTGGTGTTTCAAGAAATCCGAGCAGATTCCTTCAGATCTCTGTATGGCTTACAAAACCTGTCGGTGTTGGATGTAGGCATCAATTTCATCGTCCACGCAAAATCAAACATATTTGAAAAACTACAAAATTTAAAACTACTCTATCTCTCCGAAAACAGACTTTACCCGGTGACGGTAGACAAGCATGTGATTACAGACTCAGGCGAAGATTTAAAATCTTCATTCGCAATGCCCTCGATGTCAGAACCCCATCAAATGGAGCATTCTTATGAGATTCCAAAAAATCTCGTAAAACCAGAGTGCTATGCCATGGGACGAGTGTTGGATCTGAGCCGAAATAATCTGTTCTTCATTTCTCCTAAACAGTTTGAGGGATACGGGAACATATCTTGCCTCAACCTCTCTGGAAACGGCTTTGCCGCTGCCCCAAATGGAACGGAATTCACGTTACTTCCGGGACTCAAATATCTGGACTTGTCCTTCAACAAAATTGATCTGGCATATGACTACGCCTTCACAGAGTTGCAAAGTCTGGAAGTTCTGGACCTGAGCTACAACCCCCATTATTTCACTGTATCAGGGGTGACACACAATTTGAACTTCCTCAAACATTTGCCCTCTTTGAAAGTTTTGAACATGAGTTACAATAGCATCAACACATTAACCACCAAAGCGATGTCCAGTCAGTCTCTTCAAGAGCTGCAATTCCAGTACAACAGTCTTGGCAAGTTATGGCGGGAAAAAGATAAAACATACGACAAGCTTTTCCAGAACCTCACCAATTTGACCTATCTGGACATATCCTACAACCTAATTGACAAAATCCCACTTCGTGTTTATACGTACCTGCCCGAAACCATCCAGAAACTTCGATTAAGTCACAATACTCTCACAAATGTGAACTGGACATCGTTGAGACGTTTTAAAGATCTCAGGGAGCTCATTTTAAGCAACAATAACATCCTTTCCATATCTAGCAGTTTGTCCAAAGACCTTCCTTCATTGCAGTTCCTCGATCTTCGAAACAATAGTATATCCGAGCTCTCCATTGGGTTTCTAAATGGAGCGGTGAATCTCGGAGCATTGGATCTCAGTCACAACAGACTGATAACCATCAACCAGTCCACATTTCCATCCGAGAACGAGAGATACCTGAAGACGCTTTGGCTCAATGAAAACCCCTTCCACTGCACGTGTGACCTACTGGAATTCGTGTTGTGGATTTACAACACCAATGTGAAAATCCCAAAACTGGTGACGTCCGTCAAATGCGACATGCCTGAGGAGAGACATGATAAACCAGTGATAGACTTTGATATTAAAGAATGCATTGATGACCAATTGGCTTTTCTGGCCTACTTCTTCTCGACTGTGATTATTTTGTGCACCACTATCGTGGCTGTCGCCATGCATATGTTCTACTGGGATGTCTCCTACATATTCTACTATTTGAAAGCCAGATTCACTGGGTATCAATACCTGAGCTCTAACAGTTGCGTTTACGACGCCTTTGTCACGTATGACACCAAGGATCCGCAAGTGTCGGATTGGGTACTCAACCACTTGCGAGTGCAACTGGAGGATCAAGGTGAGGGCTTCCTACCCATTTGCCTGGAGGAACGGGACTGGATCCCTGGTTCTCCCGTCTTGGACAGTCTGAATCAAAGCATCCAGCACAGCCGTAAGACCGTCTTCGTACTGACGAAGGGCTACGTCAACAGTGGCTCCTTTAAGCTGGCGGTCTTCCTGGCTCACCAACGGTTACTTGAAGATAATGAGGATGTAATTGTGCTGCTGCTTCTGGAGCCCGTGTTGCAGCACTCGCAATTCTTGCGCCTGCGCAGACAGCTGTGCAGCCGCAGCATTCTTGAGTGGCCTCACTCGCCATCGGCTGAATCTTGGTTCTGGCAATCGCTGCGGAATGCCATACGAGTGGACAACCAGGCGATGTACAGTGATCTTTACAGCAGATATTTCACCACTAAGTAGAAAGTATCATTGTAAAGGTGTTAATGGAAAGGAGGAGGTGAGAGCCGGCTTGACAATATAAATAATATTTTAATGTAGAACTAAACAAAAAGACAAACACACAAAGGTGTCGGACAGCTGCCTGTAAATATCTCTCTCTCTCTCTCGCACTGCAGTCTCCAGTCGGCCTTTATCTCTCTTGAGGGCTAATTAGCCTGATTAGGGGCCGGGTGTGCGGAATCATGACCCCGTCCTCCGCCCTCCACCCTGCCACATTCCTCCCTCGTTCTCTCAGGCCGGGGAGCCCCCAGCATGACAGTCCTCCAGCCCCTGGTGGACGGAATGCCCCGCTGCGTTTTTTGGTGGATGGTAGGGGTCTCCCCCGCCCCTGGCAGCGGTAACCGCTCCAGGCGGTTGGTTGGGTGCCCCTCCTGCCCTCGCGGCCGGCCGTGTTCCTCTGTCCCCCGCGGATGGGCGCGGCGGCTCCGTTGGGGTGGATGGTAGCGGCGAGAACTCCACTACGGCACATCAGGATGAGATCCTTCCCAGGT
>NC_068289.1:39457423-39464923 GCF_025860055.1 Xyrauchen texanus | reverse complement strand
GACCAGCTTTGACAAGACCAAGCTGAAGAAGACGGAGACCCAGGAGAAAAATCCTTTACCATCAAAAGAAAGTAAGGATCTCGCCCTTGTTTTGAGGAAAGGTTGACGGATAATGAGACGTACAGCCGATAAATAACACGTTCGTTCTTGTCTTTCAGCTATCGAACAGGAAAAGAAAGCGGATTCATCATGAAGGCCGCTTATGACACTTTCTATGCACTGTACATTCCACATTGCCTTCTTTTTCACGTCTTTTCGCTGTTTAACTTTTAATGGAAAAATATGACCTAAGTTGCATTGTGATTGGACAACCCAAAAAAAAAAAAAAAAAAAATGCAGATGACCGAACTGCCCTATGTGTGTGTGTGTGTGTGCCCATGTACTCCTCTGTTTGTAAACCGCACCACCGAACAAGTTATTCTGATGATGTTTGGCGATACGGAGGAGGAGAGGCGCCAGGCGGGAAGCCGAGTTTAACTTCTGAAAATTGGCGAGGGGGCGGGGCAAAGAATTTGAGTGACATCTAACAGACACTCGTCTTGTAACATCTCTTATGACCTCGGTTGACTTGCTCAAATGCTTAAAAGTCATGCATTATTTTTTTTTGTGTTTTTTTTTTTTTGTATGTTGATGTCTTGGAATGCACAATTTTTGTTTTGTAATGCAAATAAAAATCTGTAGATGGACATCTTTTCAAATGTTTGTTTTGTGATTTTCGCTTTCGACTGCATTGGGTGATTGATGCCAATTTCACACAATTTTTTTGACCAATTCATTTCTATCCATTAATAAGGAAAATAGAGACTCGAAAAGAGCCATAAAGAAAGTTTAATTTGAATGATAGTTATCACAAAGTTTTCCATCAGCATGGGAACCCCAATAGTACTTTAATGGACACTCGCAATTAATTATATAGAGCTACATGTCAAATTAATGTCATGCTTAAATAATGAATGGACGACCTCACGACACTTGTGCCGTTCACTATAATCAATGTTGCGATCCAACCGTCCGTTAAGTAAATGAGTGACTATTGACACATATTGGGATATTCTGACTAAACCAGTTGACCCACAAAACCGCCCCGGAGCAAATCAGGTTTACAGCTTGACAAAAGCAATATATATTGTACTTTTGAGCTTTACTGATAAGGACCAGACGGGAACAGTTGCTTGAGCACTGATGGTGTAATTACATTTCGAAGGGTTTTAAAAGAATATTAGATATTATATTTGGATATCACATTCATTCTTATTCATGCCTGAGCAACTATTTAATGATCATTTTCAAACCTATATTCAACATTAAGACTCAAAATGAACGTAATGGTCTGACTAACATTGAGAAGAAGGAAACAAACTGTTATTGTTCCAACAAGTGTTTAGTCTCGTCCCTACGGTAGACGTTTCTTGGCTGACTTTTCATAGAGTTGTAGGCCACTGTATATGTTTAAGCTCTATTTTTAGCTCATGTTTATGATAGCTGACAGACACAAACACTGATATCTGTCCTGAGAAGACTTTCACTGGCAGTGGCGGAGCTAGGGGGTGGCTGTGGCCACCATGGACCGAAGCCTCGCAATTGCTGTTTTAGTCATTTTTTTGGTCATTTATTGGCACAATTGAGTTCTTTAGAGGTGAAATCATCTCTGTACAAATGTACAAACTTAACATGTGTGCACACCAAGGTCGCCGCCCCGGATGCCCCGCCCTCCTCTCTCTCTGTCGAACTGCCACATCCCGCTGCACTTATCCCTCTGCTCGGCTGATTAGCCCAATCCATAGCATTCATAGTCACCAGCAGGCTTTTCCCCACTTCTCTAGAGCTGGAGAGGGGGACAAAGGGAGGGAAAAATAAAAACAAAAGAGGAGAGGGAAATGGCAAGGTGGAGCCACATTGAGAGAGAGAAAAAAGCGTGCTCGCCAGTTCCCAGATACACCGTCGCCTGGTCCTCAATCACTCCTCCATACTCTGGCGGATGATAGCCGCTTCTCCCTGGGCGGACCGGAGCAAGTCCTCTGACCCCTGGCGGATGGAACGCCCCTCCGCGTTTTGGCGGCCAGTAGTGAGCCCCTCCTCTGCTCGTGGATGGCGGCAGTTCCTCCGCGTCCAGGCGGCCGCCAGCGACTCCTCCGTCCCCCGATGGATGGCCGCGGCTGCTCCTTTGGGTGGATGGCAATAGCGAGGAGTCCACGACAGCGCATCCCTCCTCCTTCCCGGGTATCAGCACCAATGTAACAAGGTTAAGGATGGGGAAAGGACGAGGCGGGAACTGGACAAACAGTCAAAGTATTATTTCATGTAAACAAAAAGACACAAACGCACACACTGCAGCTGCATGTGGCTCTCTCTCTCTCTCGAACTGCCACATCCCGCGGCACCTCTCCTCGGATGATTAGTTGGATTGGGGGGCTGGCGGGCATAGTCACGGCCCGGCCCGGTCCCACCCTCCTCCTCGTCACAATATTCAAATATGTCAATATATTGCTATTGAAATAGTCCAAAATATTGTTTCTATATATAATCAACAACCTTAAGTCAATAGTTTCATTGATTGTCCCGTATTTAAAGACGAAATGATGCGTCCAGTATCGAATCAAAACGGGAAGCGATTTGTCCTGTATTTCAGCTGGTCCGATGGCGTTGCGGCGAAATCGGTCAAAATCGCTAATTTAACTTTGATTATACTTGTAAATTTAGCCTACGATGGCTAAGGGGCCGTCTCAAAAGTCCACACATTGTGTCAATGTGTGCTAATAATGTGGAGGGTGTGGTAATAGTAAATAACTGTAATAGTAAATAACACATATGCAAGGGCGTCGATTTTGCTTGAAAATTGGGGGGTTGCAGCATGAAGCACTTATGTTTCCATTGATCATGGTATAAATAATAGGGAGCAGAGCTGGACTGGTAATCTGCCATACCGGGCATTTTCCCGGTGGGCCGGCGCAGTTTTGGGCCGATCAGGTGCGGACTGGTCATCAGGAGAATATGCAATATGCAGAAAAGGACTGCGAACACCCCAACCCCCCCACCCGCTCAACAACTTTTGGCTACATTTTTGGGCCAGTTTTAAACTGTGTAAAATCCCGGTCCGATTTCTCTTCCCAGTCCAGCCCTGATGGGGAGCTTGTACTTGCTCTTTTTGGATTATTAAAGTCCGTGAACTCAAGCTGATCGGTTCTTTGATGTTACACCAGCATTCCTTTACTTGATACATCAGCTAAACATTAAAATACTGTTTAGCAGATAGCAGTTAATTATTAACAATAATTTGCAGAGCAAACATTTGACTAGAAACATTAGACTGGGGGAAACATACAGGGGTTAAGCACAATTCACATCCATTCACACTCGATTTTAAAGGAATGTTCCGGGTTCAATACAAGTTAAGATCATTCAAAAGAATTTGTGGCATAATGTTTATTGCAACAAAGATACATTTCAACTCGTCCCTCCTTTTCTTTAAAGGACACCTATTATGCACCTTTATACAGTATGTAATATAAGTCTCAGGTGTCTCCAGAATGTGTCTGTGAAGTTTCAGATCAAAATACCCCACGGATCATTTATTACACCATGTTATAAACGCCTCTTTTTCGGTGGAATCAACAACACGCTGATTTCGTGTGTGTCTCTTTAAATGCAAATGAGCTGCTGCTCCCCGCCCCCTTTCCAGAAGAGAGAAGCCTTTACAGCTCATGCGTCGGTTACTATTGCAACAACAAATCAGAACCGATATGACTGACAGCGTAAATACCGGAGTTCAGGCTGGACTGGGAAGAGAAATCGGACCGTGATTTTACACAGCAAGTGGACCAAAAGTTGAGCGGGGGGTGTTCGCTGTACTCTTCTGCATTTCGCAGGGCCGTTTTGTGGTCCGTTCTGCATAATGCGGCGGCTCATTTTAGCTTATCAAGGCCCATTCTGCCCGCTCGGTTCTCCCGATGGCCATTCCGCCCCTGATCGGCCCCAAAGTGCATCGGCCCACCGGGAAAATGCCCGGTATGCCAGATCACCAGTCCAGCTTGTCCGCTGCATCTTCAGTGTCTCTGATGTCGGGAGTTCATGAAGACTCTTATGAACACTTATGAGACATTATTCTTCTCACTGTATCTGCTCCAGCAGACTGTGAGTCGATCACTCATTGGAGGAGCTATGATAATAGGGCGGAGTCCGTCACTGGTCGTGGGTGTGGCCTGATCTAACGTGACGACACTTTAGAGCAGAAAGGAAAACTGTTCAGTGTTAACACACAATGCACAGCCATGATGACATAATGCCATTGCTCAAATGTCATGCCATTGCTTTAACAATGATGAATTACTTTGGACGTTACGATGAATGCATGTTGTCTAAATGCTAATAATTGAAGTGTGTCATTTGGGGTGTTGAACAGCATAAATGGACTTCAATGGTCCGACATATGCAGGTGTGTTTGACAGATTTGAGTAACTAAAATAACTCTAGTGTCATCAGTCATAACCCCTCAGTGTTCCTCACTAATGCAACTGCATGTTTTAACTTTGAGTTTCAGCATTGATGCTTTTCTGATTAAACAGGGAATAATAAACAACATAGTGAAGTCTCTTCAACGAGATGTGTTTTACGATGAACGCCACACGCTAGAACTGATTTACTTGATGCTTTTTCAGTACGTTAATCAAATCAGCTAAGCGATAAATGCCAAGGATTCCTGTGAAGGATTCGAAGCATATTCAGACATGTTCATCTACACATGCCACCGAATGAATCTGTTCACATAAACACACTCTCCATAGAAATGGTGCAAACAGAAGGGAACGTGTGTGTTGGAGGATCTGTGTACGTGTCAAACGCGCAACAGTCGCTGTTATTGTGCCATGCCAACTTTCAGACTGTTCTGCCAATCACATTGTATTTACAGGGATACTGAGAGGGGTCAGCCGGTCTCAGGGCAAGTCGAAATAGTGGTACGAGATGGTGAACTCATGAGGGACTGGATTTAATAAGCTACAGACTGTTAATATGAACATACAAAATATTATAGTATTGCATTTTCAGTAACAGTGTAAGATTAGAAGTATTTGAAATGCGTTTCCATGCAAAAGTCTGATGTATGGCCATGAGCATGCAAATAAAGACAACTATAGTGCCGTATTTGGGCATGTATGTAAGCGACACATTCAAATGCTTCATTGACTCCTGCAGAAAACAATAAATATATATTAATAATAATTATATAATACATTAATAACCACTTGCTTGATCTAAACAACATATGTGTCATTTTAAAGCTTAGAATCTGGACTTTATAATCCATTTAACTGTTTAACCAATTCTTAAATAATGTTTTGAAAATGTGTTGTCTCAATAATATTCAGAGTTGGTAAAAACGTTTAAAGATGAGATAGTCGTGTGTTAGATATCGCTGGAAAAGTCTCAATTAGTGAAATATAATGAGAAAATTAGTTTCACTCAGAGGTCAAACTGCAGTGAGATTTAGTGTGAAATATAATAAACAGGAGCGTCTTTTTGTCACATTGTTCTTTATTACTTCCTGAAACATTCACATAACACAGACAATGACATCTCGTAACATACAGCAGAAGATCCCGATTCAAACAAGCCCAAACACGACAAAATATAATAATCATGAAATATTCCTCAAACAGTGAACATGGAAACATTATGCAGTGTGTGTGTGTGTGTGAGTGTGTGTGTGTGTAAGTGTGTGTTTGTGTATGTATGTGTGTATGTGTGTGTTTGTGTATGTATGTGTGTTTGTTTGTATGTGTGTGTTTGTGTGTGTGTAAGTGTGTGTTTGTGTATGTATGTGGGTTTGTGTGTATCTGTGTGTGAATGTGTGTTTGTGTTTATGTGTGTTTGTGTGTAAGTGTGTGTTTGTGTATGTATGTGTGTTTGTGTGTATGTGTGTTTGTTTGTGTGTGTGTGTGTAAGTGTTTGTTTGTGTGTATGTGTGTTTATGTGTGTATGTGTGTTTGTGTGTAAGTGTGTGTGAGAGTGTGTGTGTGTTTGTGTGTGTGTGTTTGTGTGGGTGTATGTGTATGTGTGTTTGTGTGTATGTGTGTTTGTGTATGTGTGTTTGTGTGTATGTGTGTGTGTGTGTGTGTGTTTGTATGTATGTGTGTGTGTGTGTGTGTGTGTGTGTGTAAGTGTGTGTTTGTGTGTGTTTGTGTGTGTATGTGTGTGTGTGTTTGTGTGTAAGTGTGTGTTTGCGTTTATGTGTGTTTGTGTGTAAGTGTGTGTTTATGTGTGTTTGTGTGTGTGTATGTGTTTGTGTGTGTGTGTGTGTGTTTGTGTGTGTAAGTGTGTGTTTGTGTATTTTTTGTGTGTTTTCAGATACCAAATGTGAACAAAGTCAAGGAATTGTATTCGGAACACAACATAAGGGTTAATAATAGTGAAAACTATAAATATTAAACCATAAATATTGTGCGTGGCCATCTGCATGTGTTGTGACGCTTCTGCTTATAAGATAATACAGAACACAATATTGAGCATTTCAATGCAAACTATTATTTGACTTTAACAAGAAACTGAATCAAGACTTGATTTGTCGTTCAAAATGCTACTGTGTAAATCCCTAAAACATCTGAAACTCAGGCGTTACATTAAAGACGGCATGAAATGTCTTGACGAACACATTGTTTGGTGGGCGGGGCATATCGAAAGGCAGTGGTGGGTAGATTACTTATAAATTGTAATCCGTACTGATGGCAAATTACATGACTAAAGTTGCAATCAGTATCATAATCTCTTATTTTTGGGGGGTAATCTAATCTGATTGCTTTTGGATTACTTTTGGATTACCTCTCAACAAGCTTGTTTGTTAGATTTGATTTCACTTTGAGGAGGATAATCTATACCATTGTGCCAGAATGTTGCTTAAATACATTTAAGGTAATGTACAAAATGAATCAAAATGCGAATTGATATGATTCTGTGTGTTTTACTCACTATTTTAAAATAGAAAATAACACGAGTATATTAAATGGAATTGAATGTAATTAAAAGTACTGATTTTTGTAATCTTATTACATAATACAGATTACATGTAATCCGTTACTACCCAGCACTGTCGAAAGGCTAGTGAAAAATACAATACGCTTATTTTGATGTTTTATAAAGTTCATCACGTGTGTTTGAATGTTCATAAATGTATTTTTCCTCACAAATGGACCATCAGCCATTACTGCAAATGCACATATCCAGGACTGGTAATCTGGCATACCGGGCATTTTCCCGGTGGTCCGACACACTTTGGGGCCGATCAGGGGTGAAGTGGCCATCGGGAGAACCAAGCGGGCCGGTGGGTCGGCCGTGTAACGTGCCGAAATAAGCTAAAACGACTCCGCCATATGCAGAAAAGGACAGTGAATTTGAGATTTGATTTGATTTGAGAGCTCTATCAATTTTAGACAGAGAGGCGTCTCTTCACTTTAGCTCATGTGCCGTCATGCATTCAAAGCCGCGCCAAGTGATCCATAATTAAAAGTC